>NC_051154.1:173678972-173948972 GCF_013339745.2 Dermacentor silvarum
AACAGCCTTAGTACGCGCCGGCACAGCCAAGACTTGGCGCCGTTCATTACACATCGGTATATAACTGTTGTGTGATGGTGTATTGTTGTCTTCCGTATTGCAAGTCCCGTTCCGGGAAAACACCTGGTGTTAATTTTCACCAGTTCCCAAGCAATGAGTTTCTAGCCCGAGTTTCTAGCGCTTTTGGACAAGATAGCATCAACTAATAAAGGGGAATTATAAGATGGACAAAACAAAAATCGTAGCCTTCTCCTCCGGATGCGCTACTCGGCAAATACATAATTTCACTATAACTCCTTTTTCCTCACGCAGCAACTCTTTTAAGTATTCTTTTTTTCCGCGCACAGTAGTGGATTGGAACCAGCTAAAAAAATGACGTCGTCTCTGCGCCAACATTAACTTCTTTTTTATCATGTTTACAATGACATTATTTTGTTTGTGCCATGTTTGCAGTGACAGTGTTTTACTTCTTTAGAGTAACGTTGCGTGTGCCCAACCTGTACGCTTTGTATTTATTCAAATAACAGTTTTCTTTATTAACGTGTGCATTTTCTGCACATACCAATGTATTCATTATGCTTGTACCACCCTGCTAATATCACCGCATGGTGATTGCAGTATTTATAAAATAAATATAAATAAATAATAGCGGTTTTTTTTTTGCGATAAAGCCTCCGAACAGCTGCCACGCAGGAATGTACTAGAAGTACTCGAAAGAGCAGTGCAGCCCTATTTACAACGCGCTCCCATCTTGAGCTGCCCTGAAGGTGTTGACGACAGTCATGCGATACGATCCGCAAATCTAATTACCGAGAAGTTTCTGAGAATACTCCTTGTAAATCAGTCAAACCAACTGACTGAAGAAAACGGCAAGCCTATGTACACAAGTCGCCAAGAAAACACTTTAGATTGTAATTGTGAATTAAGACATTTTTGAGATACTGTGCCCGCAAGTTTTCGCCTGAAAGTATGGCAACCATTGTAAGTGCATACGAGGAGGAGGAGGAACAAACTTTTATTTAAACCAGCAGTTTAGCTGGCTGGGCCTAGGCCTCCCACGTGGGGACATCGAGGTCTTGCCTCTTCGCCGCCTCGCAGGCTTGCTGGGTAGCCCAGAGTTGGTCGTCGAGTTGGGAGCTGCGCAGGGCGGCGTGCCATCGTGACCCTCTACCGTGACCCTCTCGTCGAGAAGTGCATACGAGCAATAAATATTTATTTTCATTCCTAAAAATGCATTTGATGGCGCAGAGTTGTTCTCCCGGCGCATGCAGCCCCAGTGAATTTAAAGAAGCTCGATGTATTAATACAGTTACACTGCATCCATTTATAAGAAGCCTAGATGAACCATTTACGAGTCCTCTACAATTAGGCGACTTGTTCTTGAATGCACGGTGAGGTAAGAAGCGCGCCCGACCCAATCTTCCAGCGTTGCGCGCGCTGCACAGATCGGCTGGGAGCAGCTGAGCAAGAGGGTGGGGTCGCAGCGCCCCCCTCCAAGCAGCGGCGATAGGCATGAACTAGCCCCGATGCGAAGGCCGTAAGAAGCGAGCGCACGCGCCAGTCGAGCCCGGCCGTGTCTGGACACGCATGGCGGCTGCACGGCAGCCATTATCCGCCATCTTGGCTGTCTCATTGGCTGTCCGGAGGTCACGTGTTTTGAAATTTGTGCCGGGAAACGGAAGTTTTGCTAAATGCAATTTTGCGTTTTCGTCAGAATGATGAAACGTGACGTGGAGCTGCAAACTTTATCGACTAATACTTTTTTGTGGTCCTTGGCACCTCTATTGCGACTTTAGCGCTTAAAAAGAAAGTGGACGGTAGCGTGCAGAAGCTCGTGCAATGCATCTGCAATTTCGCGAATATGTGGTGGCGTCCCGAGATAGCCGGCATGTCAGCTTGCTGATTGGCTGAAGGAATATCCTGTGAAGAGCGTCACAGGAAGGGCTGTTTCATAAACGTCAATTTGACGTTGCGTGACGTTGCGCTCGGCCGCCATTGCAGAGATTTTCCGCCATAATTTGTGGTGCGACGAGCCACGCGAATTATGGTAATGAGCGGCCATATGCAATGACAGTGGAGAGGCATGCGTATCGCCGCATTTCCCCTGTCATTTGGGGCGATGAAAATCTTTTGTTCACAACGCGTGCTCATAGCATTTGCATCGCTCTCGGGTGGTGTTGGCATTTGTGTTTTGAACCATCATTTTTATTAAAAACACGTTTATTTGAAATAATATTGGTTGAAACTAGCAAACTTCTTGCGACTTTTTGCACTTTTCGCCACTGCGTTTGTATTGTAATCAATATTAATGTCTTTTCGCGTAATCAAAGGCTATGACAATGGCGACTTTTTAATTTATAAAAATAAATGTACGCAAGGCGGCGTCTTGAAGTTTCCTCTCGCGGTGCGAGTAAGCAGCGAAGTGAACAAGAGATGGCAGTGCCGGCGCTTGCGTCGTGCAAGCGGATACCTGTGGCGCGCGCAACGCTATCGATGATATTCGGCCGCTTCTCAGCCAGACGAGTCTGGCTCAGTCACTTGCGGATCACGAGATAGCGATAACGCGGCCTAGAGCGTGCGCTGATCACCACTGGCAGGTCGCGTATGTTGTCTCAAGCTAGAAAGCAAGCGCGTGGGCGCCAATATACGATGACTCATTCCGTTTCCCGAGGACACGCATCCTAGCTAATGAAGCAGACGACGCTTGTGCGCATGCAGACGACGGAAGCGAGAAACGATTTGGATGGGATAATCGTACGCTTTGAGCTAGCTGCTTTATTTTTACTGGGGAGGAAAACTGTTTTGCTTTATCAAGAATGCTAGGTTTAATGCGTACATTACAGTTTCTTAGGCGAAACGTCAAATTTGCGTCACGTTACGAAAGCAAAACGGGGCCATCAGCGCCATTTTGTAAGCGTCGCGCCTACGTCACGCCTCGAAGAAAATGGCGGAATGTCCAGAATAGCGGCTCTGTGCAGGTAGAGTGTACTATAGAACTATTGAGTGGCGCGACCGAAGCCGGCGCGCCTTGCATACCAGCGTCCCCTTTTTTTGGAGAAAGTAGCGGTGGCGCTGGCGTCGCCCACTCTTGAAGCAAGTTGGCGCGCTCCGGCCTGTGATTGATGTGTGCGTGCGCGCGTGTGAGCTCTGTCGCACATTTGTGACTAAAAAAATGTCACAGTTTCGCCCTAACGGCGAAGCAATGAATGCGATAGCAACACAGCAATGTCATACGAAGTAAGGTGAGCGGCTTTGGTAACAATATGAATTGTAGTAAACATGAGCTGATTAAGTAAGCAGGTGTGCTGCGGCGTAAGTAGACCGACATGAAGAGAGACTCGATGACCACGAGAAGGCGCGTGTGAAACGGTGGTGTTGATGAGAAGCGCTTCCCGTGGGCAGCGCGCGTGCGAAGGGACACACCTGTAGCGCTGCACTGCCGATCCGGGCAGCATTACATGTGTAGCGTGCGTTGGAAAATGTGACCCGACTATTACTAACTGAATGAACAAGCGTGGTGTGAGCGCGCACAAACAAACATGAAGAGATCACACTGAATGACTGCAGACAACGACTGTCAAAACGCTGGCAGCAAGCATACGCCGCTGCGGGCGAAGGTACGTGCGGTCTATCGCTTCAACAGGAACTGAGCCGCGAATGCACGGCTCATAAAGGTCAGAGCCGTGTGGAGATAAGAGACGGTGCGGCGAGCGACGAGCGCGGTTGTTGGCAAAAGAAAAGTGCGCCCCCCCCCCCCCCCCCCCCCGCTTCCTCCGGCGCTGGCTTCCCGCTTCCTTGCTTGCGCGCGGGAGAGATAAGAGACCGTGCGGCCGAGCGACGAGCGCGGTTGTTGGCACAGTAGAAGTGCTCCCCCCCCCCGCTTCCTCCGGCGCTGGCTTCCCGCTTCGTTGCTTGCGCGTGGGGGATTGAGTGCGTGCGTCCCAGCACGCTTGCGCTCGGGCATACGGCGCGCGGTGAAGATTTTATCTATACGGAACCTCACGGCGACGGCTACGGCGACGGTAGAAATCCGGTTGAAGTGTCCATATAATTGCTATCGCAATAAAAAAAGGGGGGGGGAAGCAGCGTTTAAATCACTGTTATGCACCTGGGTGCAAGGCTGGCTACGCTCGGTACTGGGTACGCCGCAAGGTATCGCTTTTTAAAGCTCCCAGAGATAGAGAGCGACCACTTGCGTGGGATAAAGCCCCTATATATAAAACGTAGCGCCATTATTAGATCTTGCCGCCACCGCGCTCACCCCGGCGTTTCCTCCTCGCCGCCTCCTTTCGCCCCAGCCTCCTCCGCTCCCCCATTGGTTGGCGCTGAGCCGTGCTCCCTCAAGGGCTGCAGAAGATAGCGCCAACCTTTCCCTTTCCCTCAAGAACCACTTATCCCCCATTGGCCAATCCATGTCACGTGGAAGCACGCGTTGCGCTTTTGTATATTTTTTTTCTTTCCAGCGCGCTCCGACCGCCATTCTCGGGCCTGTGCGACGAAAGTGCTGTACGCACAAACTGATCAAACGTGTTAGGGACAAGAACTTCGTTGTGATGGCATGCTGTCGCGCCTTCAGTTGCCGCAACTGATAAGACGAGCGCATAATACTTTTTTTCTTTACCATCCGGCGAGCGCAAACGCTTGCTGCACACTTGGTATTTGCGCCGACTGGCATCGTCGCTTTGCTACTTCCAAAACGGCATCATTAAGGCCAGTTATTGACTGACGAAGCAAAATCGCGCCTCAAGAATTTTCCGCAGGGCGCGATCGAAGTTTTCCGCGGATTTCCTCTGGTAGCGCGTTAGCTGTCGTCTGCCACGGCAGGCCCGACGTAGGCGGCACCACTGTCGTTATCTCGCCTTGATCGCGCTGGCCGCTCTGAGCGCGATAGTGGAACGGAGGAGGAGGGAAGTGGTAGGCGATACTTTTTATATATAGGGGCTTTAGCGTGGGAGAGAAATGGGTGCACACTTAATAAGCTCGTCGGCACTGATTGCACTGTGTCCGAGCTTCACTTTGAGCCTCATTTCATCGTGAGAGACTACGGGCACATAACGGAACAGAAGTTCGAGTGCCAAGGATGAAACCAATTCTTCGACCTGACGCGGTGCCGACTATTTTGCCGAATGTGCCTTGATATCTAACCAATAAAACACCGGTACCGCGATCACTCACGAAACGGCGTCAGTTCGCGTCTGATAATGACGGCGAAATTTGTTGCATTGAAGAGAGAATACTGATTTAAAGCAACTGTGTGCAGCAGAATTATGATTTCAGACACTGTACTCTTTACGGAAACCCACGAAGGAGAGAGCGTTAAAGAAAAAACGGAACGAAGCTTAGAAATCTGTAAATCTGCTTTCAAAACAGATGTCGCAGTTGTGTGAACTGCATCTGTTAGAGCATCTCGAGTGGAAAAATGTTATATATCAATGTACAGCCTAGAAGAAATATTTACAATGTTTACGAACATTTTGTAAAATTCCTGCTAAGAAATTATGGGTGTCTGTCAGAGCAGTGTATAATACATCAATTTTGCGCACTGCGGATATCCAAGTAGATGATGGCAGTTTAAAAATTTGGGACATTTTTGTTTAGTACTTAGTTAAATTTGATGTTTCCCTTTTGTTTTAGTTTAACAATATTTGTATGAAAAAGATTGACAGCGTTTATAAACATTCTGCGTCCTACACTTTGATCATTTGAAAGTTTTCTTTCAATAGGCAACAAACCCCATCAAGAACGGTGCAATATACGTGGATGCCGAGCAAATTGCTATTTTTTTTTTTCGCATGCATTTAGGTATAGACGTTTTCACGAGGGCGCTCCCGACTGTCTGGCGTGGAGCGTATGTATCAGTGTTGCCTGTTCGGTCTGGACTGTGAGCTTGCCTTGCGCTTGTATTGCGGAGTGGTAGCTTTCCTTCGATGTTTCCGTTTATTTTTGTCACGAATGACTTACGCTCGTAAATAATGGCATATATACTCATCAAAAGGCTACAGGCTAGCACTGTGCAGTTTATGGGTGCACAAACAAGCAGCGGAAAATAACGATTTTAGGGACTAAGTGTGTCCACAACACAGCACTCCGCGAGACCACTGCCGCGATGTGGTATGTTCGCGCTTCGCCGGTTTCCTGCATCACCTGAGGACTTGGCATTTCAGTCTAATGTGAACCAGTGCACACATCAGTAAAATAACGCATTTTGGTACTCTTTTCGGCACATTTCCCAACAGGTTGCGAGAATTGTAAGCTCTTCGATGCAATATTTTCTCGTATGTAGTGGCAGAGGCTACATTTGTTATTCTTTCAAACACGACTTCATTCCAGTGCCTAATACGGGGGTCACACGGCGCACTTTTGATCGTGATCGAGCCCGATATGGGTCGAATTTCTTGGTCGCGATTGGATTCTTTGCTCAATCTGCGGAAGGGAGCCAATCGCGGTCGAACATTCCGATCCAGATCGGTCTCGATCGCTATCAAAAGTGGCCGTGTGACATCGGTATAAGACAAATTGGAGCACTCTGCGACAGAACTACTCGGTAAATACACTTCGCAACGATCTGGAAACATCGTGTCCTATGGAAGATGTATGCAGACCCTGTGTCCACCAAAACATTGTCTCTGCGTTCACACGCACCCTACGCGGCCCTGCCCATAAAGGTAATTAACTTCAACAGTGTGGTGCTGCATCGAGCTCACCCATCTTTGAGCGTTGTCTATGTGCTTGGGCAGCAAGAGAATGCAAAAACGAACGTGTCAACCTCATCAGTGCGGCCTAGCGCCAGTGTTCGAGTTCGGGAACCGTAATACGCTAACTGTGCGTGGCGTAGAAATGCGCTAAATGAGCCCGCGCAAGTAAGAACGTAAAAAACGATATTCGCATGGGTATGCGGACAATAGCATCATGCTTGCAGGAATAACAGTAACGAAAAAAAATTCGCGCAGTCGATCAAGTGAAATTGTTACGTGCGTGCAGAGACTGCTTCGCTGACCACTAAGCGCTTTTCACTCACGGTCAGTAGTGGTTTACAGTCAAATGCATATGTATTTATTCGACAATTGTTAAGACTCGACATTACTTTATTATGAACATAGCACAGTGAGACAGTGTAAGGGAAACAAGAGAAAGAGCAGAGATGGCCCTAACGCTGCAATATTATTGACTTATTTCGCTTCAGAGACAGCGCACACGAACAATTCTTGCCGTACGCGATATCTTCAATACAAACTTCGCGCATGATCTACGTTAAGGTTCACCGTGAGCAAAGCTTGTTCCAAATTCAGACATTCGAAAGAAAAGCCATCCCAGGTAAACAAACGTAAAATATATGTAAACAAATATATCTTTATAACAAGTCCTGTTATAATCCCTATTGGGATTGACAGTATGTATAAGTAAATAAATAAATACTAAGAATAAAAATCTAGCACCTGGGCTGTATCAGTCGCGCTGGCATCTGTGATCACTGCCGCGCGTTGGTTCGCTGCAGGTACCGCGCTGCTCGATCGCCACGCTTTATGCTTTGACATTTGGTTATAATTAAGCACCCTGCACCGCACCAGATCCAATAAATTTTGCATGATTGAGCTGTTCAGTTGCGTCGGAAGCGTATGGAGTAACCACCGCATCTCTACCAACCACTGACACGCGTCGTCGGGCTGCCGGCGCCTAGTTCTATAAGCATTGCCCGCCTGCTTTTGCTAAATGAGGCAACCCTGAATCGCGAAACGTAATGGTGATCAGATTCAATCCACAATACGGTCACATGTGCCCAGCAATAACAATGAAATATACCGCTGATTAGCACGCCAGGTCTCGACGAAGCAGACGCGGCTGCCGCCGCTACCGACGAAGAAACACCACATCCACTGGCTGGGCTTGCTGTTGCCATGGCACACTACACTGAGCGCTCACGCGAGCACGTGACACATGTAACAAGTCAAGCGGCACAAGACAAGCGAAGCGGAAAAAACAATCGAAATAATGCGCGGCGAAGATCACACAACCGAAGTCCGGCCGGCCTGCTCTCGCAAGGCGCACAGTCCAAAATGGCGGTGACGCTAGACGTCGCCCGTGTCGGCCAATGGCGCTGCTCAAACGTCGGTTTGTGAAAAGGAGGTAGGTGTAAGCTTCTTGCAGTTCGAATAAGGATTCTGATTACAGACAATATCTACCAATAGCCTTTGGCAGAATTGCGACTAAACGAAAAATTTTATACTAAAACGTGTACTCGTTTATTTTTCTCGGGTGACTACGTTTCACTGTCTAACAAATGTTATCGCTCCGTGCAGGATGCATGTATCGTAAGTTTCTCGAATGTTATCGATGGTTCTATCCTCTGTCTGTTGTCACCGAACCTTGCGTAATCTGATTGCATGTATGCGCGACGCGAATTGTGTAGTATTTTCTGGAAGACACGCTGGCACCAGCGATTACTCTGGAACCTTCGATGAGTCATGCGTAGAGAAAGAGAGAAGTATAAAAGCCGACGCGCTCGACCCGCTGATCAGATTTTCAACGGTGTTCGCCGCTATCGTTGTACTTTGAGTGTAGCCGGTTTTCCTGGGCACAGGTTCGCCCACTGAAGAGTTAGTTTTGCCATTCACGGTTTTGCTGCTGTGTTCTCGACCGTCACTACCACTGCACAATACAGTTATTGCAATACTGCTCACACACTCCGCTGTGCTCATTAGAATGCGTCTCGTACAGGAAATTTTATAATTAAGCAGGCAATAAAATGAATGACGGCCATTGATCTCTCCAATAGCGACGTTTGATGCAATTTCCAAGCAGCAGGTTAATAATACGTTTTCTAGAATAAGGTTATTGTCGTGCTTCACCAATCATTTTGCGCGTTAAAAACAAAAAAAGAAAGAAAGAAAAAAAAAACTCCCCGATCATGCCAGGTGCTCGCCCGGCGCAGGTTAATTGTAGCCGGGACAGTAATGTAGCTCAGTTGCGATGACACATTAATTTCTACGTTCCTTTCGTGGAAACTCTCCGTTCCTGCAAACGCACCGGCAAGCAGCCGCCTGCGAGGCCGGACGACGCTTTCAAGAGTGGTCGACTACAGCGCCGCCGCTACTTTTCCGCACGAAAAGGCCCTCTCCACGGCCGCCGGTCGCGCCACTCAAAATATTCTAGTACACTGTAACTCTAGTGCAGGTCTGTAGTTCAGTAGGTCGTGGTTGCTAGCGACTAGTTTCCTCTTTCGTTTTACAATTGCGACCTTGCTGTTTGAGATGGAACGCGGGGGGTGCACGAACCGCTTACCCAAGCAGGAGGGAATTAAAAAAAAAAAAAAAGAGAAAAAAAAAAAAGCTTTTGACAATCACAGAGCGCGGTACGATTCCGATAATGGCCAAATTATGTAGAATTTGACTTTTCGTAATATGTATCGGCCTGCGATACAACGAAAGTGACAAATCGTATTTCAAGCTGTCATCGTCCCCAGTAGGTCCCCCCCCCCCCCCCCCCCCCCCCCGGCGCCATGCGCGCGACGGTATACGGCGAGTTTCCTCCCTCGAATACGGAAGATTGAGGCGCGATCGTTGGCGCCGAAGGCGAAAATGCACCTGGAGTGACCATTAATTGCTGTTGCAATAAAAGTAGAAGACAACCGGTACGATACGGCGTCCGATACAATCGTACCCGCCGGACGCCATATCAAACGCTGAATCATACCGTGTCTCTAACACACACACACACACACACACACACACACACACACACACACACACACACACACACACACACACACACACACACACACACACACACACACACACTTCTTGATTGATTGGAAAAGTGAGGAGTGCATTCATTATGTGAGTAAATACGGCATAGGTGAGCTTAGCCTCACAACTCGCTACACTCTGTAAACCTACAAAATGGCATTGTATGATGATTACGATACTCATTATGATACACATGCACGTGTATTGAACTCACAGAGGTTGGGCTCGTAATGCAATTGCTACCACACACCAATGCTTCTGATTCTGTGTACATTAGTTGGGTTTCCTGCTGGTTTCTTTACATGGGGGGGGGGGGGGGGAAGACTTCTGACAAGATGCCATCCACAAGCACCTATCTAAAAAAACGTGCAGTAATTTTTACAGGGGAAATATAAAAACTTCGAATTTTCGCAATTTAACTAAGTTTTTCGTTGCAAGTTAGACTTCATTATATTTAAGTTCGACTATGCAATGAAAATTCTGACCTTTGAATACAGCCAAGCGAATGAGGAGTACTAGTGATTATTTTAACACACTTAACATAGCTCTATTAAATAGCAAAGAATGACCTGAGAAGTAGTAGGGAGTTCTAGTATAGCGGAAAACGCTTACGTTAGCGTTAGCGCGCATCGCAACGCTAACGCAAAGAAAGGCTGCACTGCACGGTACAAGGTTGGGTTTTAGAATAGCGGAACGGAGCAAAACGCTACCGCTAACACAAATACACTTGGGCGCCATCTCAAGGCGGATACAGCAAACATGAGCAAACCCTCTCGTAAGCCTACTCCACCGGTAATCGAGAACGTATATCGAAAACAACGCCCATTTGTCACCTATAAGCTGCTGTTGAAGCATCATCACACAAATCTAAATCAAACATGAGCACTACTGGGGAACGAATGAGCCGAACAGTGCGGGCCGACGACTCGATAGATGCGAAGTGGACGGTTCTCACTTCAACAGGCGCCACCATCTTGCCCTACGTACGGAATCCCTTGCGTGCGTTAGCGAGCACACATATGTAAGAGTTCTGGCTACGTTTACGTTCTGCGCATGCGCAGTTTGCAGCTCGCAACGCTAACGCTAAATCCTTGCGTTTGCTGTTTTCCGCTATACTAAAACTCTATAGTATTAGTGCTGCTCTATCTTGTGTTTTCTATCTGGTATACTAGGTGATATGAAAAAATTTCAAGGCTTGCTCTGTTTTGAACAAAGTTATTTATGTGTACTCAAACACTGTCACCTTCGAAATATTCCCCATGCGCAGCAATACAGCGCTTCCTGTGTTCCTGCCGCTTTCCAGATATTTACTGGAAATATTTCTTTCCTGTACTGCGAGTAAAGCACCTTCTGTGATTCTTGCTTTATATCAGTAATCATGTCAAAACGGCGACCTCTGAGCTAAGTTTTTAATTTCGGGAACAGGGTGAAATAAGCGTGACTGAAACCTGACAAATGACCTGTCTTTCATGCTGAGGATAATCACTAGGGTCGAAACTTAGGTGTACGGGTACAACCTTGAGACGAAGCAACAGTCGTCGCTGTGGAAAAGCCCAACATCTCCACAACTGAAAAAAGGCTGCGCATGTCTGCTGTTTGACTAAGTGCATGCTCAATGCCTTTTTCGACATTCACGGTATTGTGCGTCAGGAATTCATCCCGAATGGCCAGACTATGAAGAGCGAGTTTTACTGCCAAATTTTAAGGCTTGTGATGTGAGATGTTACGGCAAAACCAGCCCAATCTAGGGTGCACGAGGGGCGGGATGCTGCGTGACGGCAGTGCACCCCATCACAGATCATTCTGCACACGCTATTTTCTCACCGGAAACAATATAGTTTCTCGTCTACATTCACCCTACTCGTCAGATTTGGCTCCTGCTTATTTCAATCTCTTCCCAAAATAAAAAAAACCCAGCTCAGAGGTTGCTGTTTTGACACCATTACAGAAATCAAGCATGAATTACAGAAGGCACTTGACTCATACAGGAAAGAATACTTCCAGTAAATATGTGCAATGTGGCAGGAACACTGGAAGCGCTGTATTGCTGCGCAAGGGGACTATTTCAAAGGTGACTGTGTTTTAATTCCCACAAATAAATTACTTTTTTCAAAACAGAGCCAGTCTCAAAACTTTGATACCACCTAGTATATAATTTCTTTGCAAGATAACTTTCTAATCACCCGCCGCGGTGGCTTAGTGGCTATGGTGTTGCTCTGTTAAGCACAAGGTCACGAGATGAAATCCCAGTCGCAGCGGCCGCATTTCGATGGGGGCGAAACGCAAAAACGTTGTGTGCCGTGAAAGATCTCCTGGTGGTCAAAATTAATCCAGAGTTCCCCACTACGGCGTGCCTCATAATCAAATTGTGGTTTTGGCACGTAAAACCCCAGAATTCAATTTAGTTCAACTTTCTGATCGCCAATATAGGTTGCTTAGATGTGACACTACTACATAGTGTGACAGCTGGGCACCATGTGCAGGGACATGTGCCGTACAAATATGTGCAGGGCTGAGTGCTGAAAATTAAAGCGATAAGCCATGAACAGAGGTAATTTGTGCTTGCTAGGATACACACTTACAATTCCTATTTGCCATGTACAAGCAAGACTTTGTTTAGGCAAGTTGCTTCATCGTCAACTGGTGAGAACACCAGTTGGCGATGTCCCTGTCTTACAAAAGGGACAGGGACAAAGAAAACAGTACACGGGACAAACGCTGTAGAAGAAATGCGTTCAAGCAGTACTTTAATTTGGGCATGTTGGTTTATAGCTGCATTCTCACCAGTTAGCCATGATCCAACTTGGCTGAATCAATCAAAGAGCTCTTTCTTTGACGAGTTGGAATTACACACTGGTATGGGTTGTGCTTTCTAAGACATGGACACAGGAAGGCACACAGATAGACAAACGAGAGCGCTCTAGCAACTGATATTTATTGAAAATTTCCATCTTCTTATATATAGATTATCGAATGACCATGTGACACTTCCTATTGCACTGATAAATAAATGAGCGGTTTATTTATTGCTGTAGATACATGCAGAAAAACGAAGCGAAGCTAAAGGCCATTACGCTTGACGGGGCTTCGCCACGAGGTGAAATAAAGGACATTAGAACACACGAAAAGGAAATTTAGCAGAGCAAGAATGTTTCTTTATCTGACAACACAATTGACGGTGTACTGACACATTTTACGGACACATTTTGTCCCTTTGCTGATAATGGCTTTGCCTCTATAATTTCCCCCGTACATGTATCTTTGTGGTAGCTGATTATGCGGCAGTTTGAAAACAGTAGTGAGCAACCACAGTCATTGCAGTGTATGGACAGGTGCCCATCTCTGTACTGTGCAACGTTTTGTTTGGGCTCTCTTAGGCAATCATTTACACACTGTCCCGTCTGGCCAATGTATTTTCCACCACATGTCAGCGGTATTCTGTACACAACTCCTTCTGTGCAGGGAACAAAAGGGTTGTGGTGCTTGTTCTGGCACTCGGCTTTTCGCTGAAGGGATCTGTGAGCTTACACAGGCGGCTTAGCTTTTCAGGTGCTGAAAAAGACACCTTCACGCCGACCTGACTGGCTACTTTCTTCAGCCCATACGAGACCTTATGCATATACGGAAAGACGGGCCGCTGTGTAAATGATCGCCTAAGAGAGAACAAACAAAACATTGTATGGTACAGAGATGGGCACCTGGCCGCGCATTCCAACGACTGTGGTTGCTCTCCACTATTTTCAAACTGCCACATAATCGGCTACCAGAAAGATAAATGTACGCAGAAAATTATAGAGGCGAAAGCCATAATCAGCGAAAACGTGAAATGTGTCAGCACACCGTTGATTGTGCTGTCAGGTAAAGAAATTTTCTTCTTGAATTCGTCAGTGCAATAGGAAACGTCATGTGGCTGTTCGATGATGCACTTATATGAAGACGTATGTTTTCAATAAATATCAGTTGCTAGAGTGCTGCTGTTTGTCTGGCACACGGATGTGTGCCTTCCTCTGTCTATGCCCTAGAAAGCGTAACCCATACCAGTATGAATGAAATTCTTGCTAGATTACATTTCTTCTACAACAGCGCTGCATTCTCACCAAAACATTGTTCACACGTTTTTTTTTTTTTTTTTCAAAAACGTGAGAAAAAACGTACTAACCGGGGAAATGTATAATCCGAAGTCACTAAAAAATTTGGCAGACTCAACTGTAGTCGACATCTACGTAATGCGAAGCGTTGCACGAAACGTAGCATGAGACGCCAACGCGATTCAAGTTGGTAGGGCCTGAGTGGCCCTAGACGTGCATTGTCGTTTTGCATAGTGTTTTAAGACGTCGACAGGAAACCGAAACGAAATCAATGCATTGGGCAACGCCAAAATAGGATGCTGCCAGAGTGAAACATGACACTCACTCCTCGCGTCTTGCATTAGGGAATGGCAGTGCATTTGAGTTTCGCCAGGGTCTTTCAATACTTTCTATTTGGTCATGAAACTTCCGCGTAATGCTATGGGAGAGCTTGATACAGCGCCCACAGTGGACACGGCGCTGGTGCGAGTAGGTGGACTGAAACAGACGCTGAACGGACGCCACAGGCGTTCTGTGCATTTGCTCGCTATTAATGGCGCTAGGGTCGACTGCCTGTATCAGCGTGTGAATATTGTCGACACAACGTGCAAATCACCGCCCTGTTTCTGTACAGTGTTCAGAAACTTAAACGCGAATAATTTCGAAACAAATACAACGCCTTGTGTCATTTTCAGGTTCAACTGCATTCGCAACAGTGGCTTAATTCATAATTCAAATCGTACACTTGGACTACTGCATCATTAGAAACCGACTACAGAGCAAGTTCACATTGCACTCTTATGTAATTGCTCTGAAAAAAAAACTAATTATCAAATTAATAACTAACTAACCTAACTTTCTAACTAATCTAACAACTACATTAATAACTAAACTCAATAATAAGTGTCAGTAGTGCACCCAGGGGGGGGTTGACAGTTTGCCAATATCATCTAAACAGCACTAATTTCAATTTATTCATGGGAAATTGTCAAAAAACGCGCTTTTTGTGAGTGTGCAGATGATTGCACGTCTTACATCTTAGTTGCAGTACTCAAATGCGCAAGGAAAGATAAGGGGTTAAACAAAAGGGGGGGGGTGAAGTCGGCCTCAGGGGGGGGGGGTACAACCCCCGACCCCCCCCCCCGTCGGTGCGCCACTGATAAGTGTAATGGAACAAACTACAGTAACAAAACCAACTCAACCAATAAACTAATTACGTAAAGATAACTGAGTATTACACCAACTAAACTAACTAAATCAATAAAGTAACTAACAAAACTAATTAACTAAGCAAACCTACAAAGCTAACTAACTGATTAACTTAGTTACTTGATTGAAATAACAAAATTATTCACTAATAACTAACATACTGAACTAGCTAACCAAATATAAATGACTTATCCAACTAACTAGACAAAGTGTAAATGGAGACAGCCAAACGAAACAGTTTGTGCAAGGAAGGCTACTAGGGGGTAGGGGCTGACATCAATCATAAAACGGTGCCGTGTGTAATTTAAACACAAACACATCGCACAATAAATTACCTAAGGTTCCCGTTGCATGTTCACTCTACGAACATGCTGAAATAAATGTTGGAGAGGTGCCTTTCCTCGTGAAAGATTTGCATGATCGCACAGCCCGGCCATCTGGCATAGCAGATTGTTCACCTTCTACGTACGCCAGTGCCTCTGGTGCCACCTTCTGTCCCTATATGAAACTTTTGGGTAAGTTTCATGACCAGAAAAAAAGTATTGAAGGAGCACGTAGTACGCATCCAATGACACCACGCCACACGCGCTGTGGAACAGATAGGTGAACATGCTTGTCACATTAGGGTTGGTGGCAATAGCTGAGAATGCAACGACCTGCAAAGAAATTTGCTAGTACCGGAAGAGGAAACTTGAGTACGTGCCAGCATTTTCATGTGACACGAGCAGACGAGTACTTGGGGGAAGCTGCAGGGGTGAGCAGCTGCTGCTCTTTGTTGCTCATGCCTCGTGCCTTTTCTTGTTCAGATGGGATCTTGCAGCCAGGATACGTATCATATTATCACAATCTGACGATGTGGTGAATGTTGGCTCCGAAAGATTGCATATTTCGGGAACGTAATAATCGGTAAAAATTAAGTGTAACTGTATTGGATCATTTTTTTATGTTCTCAGTCCCGAACGTTGGTACCGGGAAATTGTATGAAATGGGATCGTATCAGCGTGGTTCTATTGTACACCTGACCACGAAAGTTGTGGGAGCTTGGAATTTATGAAAAAGTGGCGCATCCTTGTGGCTTCGACACTCACCGTGAATTTTATAAGGGCATAGTGGTGTTCCCTGGGTGAACTGTGCACTGCACCTGCTCCTTCTTGTGTGGCTGTGTTGGCTGCAGCTTTTCTTTTTTTTTTTCTTTTTTTGGATTCTGTTCTCCGATAGCTTTTGTGGGCAGTAGTATAAATTTGATACTTCATGGATTTTGCGAGCTTGCATGCACCATGTGTTGCTCCAATGTTGGGACTGTATGAAGGGTGCAAGGTATTGCAGTGCTTTATTGTACAATTCTATTTATAGCATACAAAGTTTACTATACACTTGTATTACATGTGCCGATGATCGTGTTGTGCAGTATCATGTTGTTGCCCTTGTTGCATTTGAATTCCGTATGTAAATGATATTATGATGGCTATCAAACCATTCTTTTTAACAGACGCTTACTGCACAGCTGAGTGTAAGTTTATAAATGTAAGCAGCACAAGGTTAATTTGTCAGACTTCAAATCACAAAGTCCTCAATTTTTATTCCGGTCTCCGTGTATTTCATAGATATGAATAGGTGCAGAAAACTAGTAAACAATTTTTTTCTGATGCAGCTTCTTTTTTTGTGAACAATACATATTGTGCTGAAATATTCACACAGTTCTTTCCACTTAAGAGTTAACTCGAGAGAACAACTCAGCCTTCTATTTGGCTAATAAAATGTGGGGAGATTTTGAAGGTATGTCACCTGTCTGATATAAAGTGTGTCAAAGCCCAAGTGTCAGGCAACATGTCAGGCTATGCCTACTTTCTGTTGGTACCTATTGGCATACCCTTGAGAAAACTTGACTGGAAATATCCATGCCTTGACAAAACTTTTCGCAACACATCCAAATTTTCTGTCTTGGTCTGCAAACTTATGTGGGCACCTGACACATCAGGGATGGAAGCCTCCAGAATAACAGAACGCTGTGCTGTCAAACTTTTGTAACATCACAAAAAATTGCATACACAGTTTTCATACCAGAATTCTTTTGCCGACACCACAAGCTTGTGGCCTGCAGACCTGCATGACTGTAAGAAGGGACAGATTAGGAAAATATTTTATGTGTATTACGTAAGAAAAATCCTGCACCTAAAATTAGACAGCTGAAACTTTGTTGCTCAGAAGTCTGCTGTGAAATGTGCGTCTCACATTTAATTGTCAACCTTGTTTTTTTTTGTTGTTTTTTTCCGAACAGCCTAATAACACTGAAGCTGGCAAAGGCTCCTCCTGCAGTGTCTCAAGTGCTGAAACTGTGCCTACAAGAAGCCCTGTTAATGACCCTCATGCAAGCCTTTTGGCACAGTCAAAACCAGACTTGCTTCGCATGTCTCCAAGTTTGGCACTCGATGCAGTCCCTCCATCATTCTCCACATCATCCTCTGACAGAGAGGAGGTTATTCAACACACATTGGAAGCAGTGAGAAGTGGATGTGAGAGTGAGCTAGAAGAAGACCCAATTCCACGTTCTGTGCTAAAATTGGGACCCTTGCCGTCATCTGGGAAGGCCTTATCTGAGCTGTTACCCAACTTGCAGCCTTGCAAGTCTATTGGACTCTTCAAGGAACTGTGCACTGATGACGAACACTCACTTATAAGTGAAGGCTCAAGAGAGGTTCAGCTAGTAAAGAGGCCACTGCTAAATATAATTGCTGAGCGACAACCATTAGAGAATGAAAATCTGGCTGCAAAGGGAACATCAAGCTCTTTTGGAAAAGAGCGATCAAGAAAGAAACTAGACTTTGAAGGTGACACAAATGGTGTAGCTGTATCGACTTTTGGGAGGCAACATGGAACAGTTTCTACAAATGAGAGTGCAAATCTTCATGGGAAAGAAGAAAGGTCTGCTGAAAAAGAATCGAAGAGCAGGCACTCCAAGATACATCATGTGGAAGTTCCAAAACGCAGCTCACTTGAGAATGAAGGCGCAGCATCAGCTAAAAAGCGTATGTCAGATGTTGCATCCATGTCGAAGGATCACAGCACACCTGTCACTCAGAAGATCCAAATCAAAGAAAGATCAGTATACACCTATGAAATGGAAAGTCAAAAACACAACTTATTTGGAAATCAGCGAGTTGTGGCTGCCAGAAAGCGCATACCAGATCTTGCAGCATTCAGACCACGATCTCACAGTACACCTATCGCTCCTTTGAGACATGTTACTTCAAATGAAGATCCTAGTATTCCAAAGGACCTTGGCCCTATGTTGTTATCGAGAATAGTTAAAAGAGCTGCACTGAAATTGGAAGCGCAGCCTGTCTCTTCTGACATCTTTCATGCTGCCAGAAATGCACCGCATATGAGTTTTATTTCCCCAAGCACAGCAGCTCAAAATCAACAGCACAGGAGAGCTTCTTCGCACTCATTAACAAAACAGAGGCAACATATAACACATCAAGATAACATTGCTTCTGGAGGAGCTCACAAAAACAATGAATCATCTACTGGCAAGGCATGCAAATTTATTTTGGGAGAGCAGCAAGATGTTTGTATTCGCAGACGTCAAGACTCTGATGGTGCAAAACAGTTGTCTTTGTCAAAGCATAACCAGTGCCAAGACTGCGCTGAAGATATGCAAGCCAGTAAAAAACGCCTTGAGCGACATGTGTCCTTCTTTGATGATCAAAGAAGGCATTCGGAACGTACTGTCATCAACAATGTAAGTGACTTTTGTTCTGTCTACACACATATCGTCATCTAGGCTCTTGGAAACAATTTAGCTGCAAGTTGGGATCTTCAGCTGCATGGTTTTGTGCTGTGAGATGTTAAACTTTGTACTATTTAAGTTGAAAATTAAGGAGGTTTCCGCATGTAACTGTCACAGTTCAAAAAGCTTGTGCTTATGATTATGTGAAAACGTCTTTGAACTGTTACTGCAGCACTTTACTTGGCTGTTATCAACAATTTCCCCTCTTGCAGATGATGATGATATTATTATTATTATTATACTACTACTACTACTACTACTACTACTACTACTACTACTACTACTACTACTACTACTACTTATTATAATAAAGTATTTATTTATTTATTTTACATGTAGGAGCAAATTATTAGGGGTTTATTCTCACGAAGAAGGCACAATCCTTGAAATAATCTATAGATGGATATATATATATATATATTACAGTTAATTCTTGGCCAAGCTTTCAAATAATTAAGTCGTGAAGATAAACGTTGAATAATGCACATACTATATTATTGATGTTTCCACAAACCACAAAAAAAAAAAGACTGCACTAAAATGCACTAGCTTTCTGTATTGCCTTTTAAGTAGAGGTGGGTGAATATTAACTTTTTTGAAAACGAATCGAATACTAATAGTAAGTATCCAATATCAAATAGTCAAATGCAGGCGCATATATTTAAAGAAGGAAGATTTATTTCGGTATAATTATGTACTATGTATGCAGTAACTAGTGCAAAAAGGACGGCTGACTATCAGATGCAAATGATCAGTTTTAAACACAAGATCACTAATTATCATTAAAAAACTGCACAGATATCCTCTCAACTTTACAGCCTGGTTGCAAACAAGCTTTCCAAGAAATTATGGCTGCTGTATGACTAGCTTACCAAAAAGGCTAAATAAATGGTCGCTGCAAAAAAAAAAAAAAAAAATCTGAAGTTGCGGAAAAATTTTTTTAAATGTTGCTGAAAGACTTGTGTGCTGTAGACACATGTAAAAGTGCCCATTGCAAGGAAAACCTCACAGATTGTAGTGTAAAAGAAAAAACTGCTACATAACTAGGCTGCCAAAACACTAAATGACAGGCTACAAGCAAAAATCGCATGTTGTCTTGTAGGCTTCCGCAACGAAACCGAATACAGAGCTTGCATTGCTAATTTGGCTTCTGCACTGCATTGCAAACTTCTCTTATTGTCTCACTCCTCATAATTTGAGACACTTTGTTCAGCAGATGGAGAACAGTAACCGGACTTTAACAGTCCGTATTTGCTAAATATGTAGTTACCTTTGAATATCCAAAAATACTGAATATTTCCTTTTCGTATACGAATACAAATAGTTAGTGTGTAGTATTCAATTCATGTTTGAAACTTAGCATTCTCACCCACCCGCTACTTTGAAGTAATAATGGGTGCCTGAAGCAGTGACAAAAAACTAACAAATGAATCTGCGTATTGCATAAAAATATTATGTACCTTGAAAGTTGCCTTATCAGTAAAGCATTAATTGTGGTTTACTCGCCATTATCTCTGAAGTCATCACTAAATGTTTTCCTGTTTTTACATATGGCGCAGAAGCGCTATAGGTCTTTTCATGGTACCTCTGTTGCATCCTCCTACAGGCCTTGTGTTGCAAGTTGCTTGCAGCACTGATTCTGTAAATCTTTTCAGTTATTACGAGACTTATAGTAGATTTCATTGGGTGATCAAGAGCACTCTCTAAGCATTTAAAAGATCCCTTTTTTTTTGCCTTGTGGAAATTTTATTACGTGCTGTGTCTGTGTCATGTAAAAGCTCTCTCCAACTACAGTGATAGGTAGAAATGTCTACTGCGACAGCAAAATACTAGATTATTCAAGCAAACTATCAAACATTCCCTTCAAGAGCTGTCTTCTGGCCATTGGCCATGGCATGCTTATTATCCCAGTTCTCGTCAAATCACCGAAGCTAAGCAGTGTTGGGCTCGGACAGCTTTTGGTAGGGAGATGACTTGGAAACACTGAGTGCTGTTCTTTTGCCACGAAATAGTTGAGATGTCTGTGATGAGCGAGGCAGCTTTGGGATGCGTGACAGGAGATTGTAGTTTCAAGCCCTGAGATGTACCTTGTGTGTTTCTTCTTCCATATCTTTTGGCTTTATTGCAATGTCACAGCTTTCAATTACACCTCATCGCGTTTAGCAACCACTCAGTCCCCTTTGTCTTCTCACACTGGTACTCTAAGCAATCAAAGTAGCTGGGAACCATACCAACTTTTCTTGAGGTTCTTGACACTGCTGAGATATCGCCATAGCAACATTACACTATGAGAAATGATGACTCACCACCCATAATGAAACTTCTCAAGAATGTGAATGCATGAACAGAGCTGCTGCTCGGGCCATTTGGATGGCCTCTGCAGCACTTTAGGCCCTCCAAAACTATGGAGTGGGGAGATGAGTCATCCTCACTCTCCCGAGCTTCATAGTGCTGGGTAAGCAATGCAAGCCCCACTGCAGAATCCAGAGTCAGCATTGATCAAACTCTGCCGAGACATGGCCGAGGGCAGGTCAGGTATGCGCATTTCCAGCAAGTCTTTGCCGCATGCACTGTCCCTTAGCACTGCCAAAGCAGACACTGCAGCCATTCTGGTCACGCAAAGCTGCCCCCTCAGAATTGACATAGTTTGCCCAATTGACGTTAGTTGGGCGAGCCATCCGATTGGCTACCCAGGTCAAGTCATCAATAATTTTTCCAACATTATGGTTAACAAATGTTGTTAGTAATAGTTGGAACATTGGTTAATTTGTTTCTAGGAAAAAAAAAGTAAGAGAAAGAGAATACACAATGACAATTTATAACTACACTCAGGCACTTCCGGCACACAGCAAGTGTCGTCTGCTTGTTTTACAACGTTCTCTGTGTTGACGTGAGCTGCGTGTCAGTGAGCGAGCCCTGCAGGCCGCTTATCCGGACAACTTAACCAGACAAACACTGTGCTATTATAGCAGTAACCAAGTGTATTCTACTTTGCTGCTGGTGTAAATTTTTGGCAGCAGTGTAATCGAGAACATGTTGTCTTCTTAAATGTTTAAAATGTTTTACACTTTGTTGCAGCAATGTTAGCTCTGTGTTTGGCTGGTTGAGCTCTACACCACTAGGTGGCTGCACCAGTGCAGGCTGCTCATGTTTACGCCTCTGCCCATTCGTCAAAACGTCCAGCTTGCCTGTGTTTACCAGAATACCGGACACGCTCGGCACTGTGCCAGAGCGCTCTGAACGCACGCCGTTTGGATAGCTCTCGTGGGGTATCGACGTCCAGGCGGCTAGCGGAAAGGTTAGAGAGACTTCGCGTGCTGGCTCCAGGACAACCGGAAGTAGATGACACTATGTCCCATCATGACGCAGAGCCAGTGAAGGTGGAGCTTAGCCCCGATCACTCGGTGAACGAGTTGAGGAGAAAAAGCATTGCTAAGGTGGAGGGTAATCATCCGTAGCTCTCTTAATATGAGACGCCTCACTTAATTGTGGCACTAATGTTTTACTGTAGCTGTACCCTATGCATCTACAAAATTTGACTAAACCATTTCAGGGACCCTTTAACTCTTTCGTTATCACACCTATAGAAATCGATCAATTTGATTGACAGTTTTTCTACGCACTGTTAAACATTTCCATTGGAATTCTTCTACTAGCAACGTCATGCACCGTCTTAAGTGACAACTGAACTTTAATTATTTGTCACATATGAAAATGTTTGACAGATGTTTAAAAACAATGTTTTTAAAGAGTGTATCTATACTATACTATACTAATAGATGGTAGCTGATTGAAAATCCAATTAGAGCTGTGGACTTTATGTGTACCTTTCACTCAAGCATTTATGCCCACTGCAAGCTTTGGGCCTTTCATGCTTTTTATTTTCTCTCGGTGGTTTTAATTTCTAGGACGTGCAGAGTGAAGCAGAGTCTCCAGTCATACCTAAGCTTCAGGAAAGCAGTCGTACAAGGAAAGGCAAAGTGGATGTATGCAGTGAAAGAGAGCGTGAAGTGCTCGTATTAAAGCTTCTGAAAAGTGGTCAAACAAAGAGCAGTAGGGATGCACAGTGTGGAACAGAGTCACCAGTCATGTTCAAGCTTCAGGAAAGTGTTCAAGCGAAGAAGCCCAGAATTGACGCACACGACCTACCAAAGTCTCCAGCCATAGCCAAGCTTCAAGAACATGCCCAAAGGAAGAAGCGCAAAAAAGCCAGTTTGTACATTTTCATTTCTTTCATTGTGCATGCTATTTTGTTTTAACTGAGAACCCTGTAGTTCCTACATAACTATATATCCAAAATATCTTTTTCAAACATTTTATTAAACTTCATATGTGAAAATCCTGGTGTCCCTCAAGCCAGGTTTGCAATGAAAATATGCTCAATTCAAAATGAGTTTGAACAGTACCTCCTGTAGACAAGCTCCTAGAACACAAGGGTTGTCTCTGGTCTCTAATGTCTTTTTTTTTTTCGACTATTGTACTAAAGTTTTTTTTAATGTAAATTCATGCTGGTAGTTCAGAAAATAGCCTGTGCTTGCATACATGTTTCTTATTCAGGTGATCACAACAACTAAACATTTGTCGCAAATAGTTACTGAGACACCGAAACTTTGTCCTAATCAATATTTGATGGATTCATTCCATAAATTAAACTGTTCGTGTCTGAAGCTGATCATTGCTTATTACCTAAATTCGTATGATAATCATTCAACAATTTGCTATGATATTCTATGACAGCCCACTTTGTCCCTAACTCTTTTGTTACCGCACATATAGAAATGGATCAATTTGACTGACAGTCTTTCTATGCATTGTTAAACATTTCCGTTGGAATTCTTCTACTAGCAACGTCATGCTCTGGTTTAAATGAGGACTGAACTTTAACTATTTGTTATATTTTTTGGCAGATTGGGGATGCTAGAAAAATAAACCTTTCACTGGAGGTACTATTGAAACTAGCCTCCAGTGCGTTTAGCACTTCTTCAAAAAAAAAATATGCAGTATTTGCGCGTTGGTTGACTCGGCAACGTAATACTTAAATGACAGCAGCCGTAAAGACACAGAAGCTTCTCTCAAGTTGTAAATTTCCCAATTTTATGTATAAGGTGTTTTAACAATGTCTCGGACAATGGTAGATGCTCACGAGTGCGGGCTATTTTGATAATTGTGATCGGCTAATATCAAGTACAACTTTTCTTTCCCCCATGTATCAGTGCTTATACAGCATATATACAAATTATTTCAAGCAATCCTTCCCGTTGTGTGGGGTTTACACTCACAAGAGCACGCAGTCGATTTCAGACCAACCTACAATTGAAGCTTGACTAGCTGTCTAATCTCTTACATTTTGAACACCGCCTGTGCAGGTTCCTTTATTTGTTACTGTACATTATTGTGCAACACTCCACATTACTGTACAACACTGTACAGGAACTGAACGAAGCATGTGGAGGCTCCAGCACCAGTTGAATGTGCACTAGACCACCCTGTTGCACTGAAAAGCTGATCGAATGCAATAATCAAGTACGAGGAACTTTCTGCATGCTTCCTGGCCGGACAACTATTGCTTCGCGAACCTAAAAAAGGCAGTAAAAAACAAACCAGGTGCCCCTGCAATGAGTACAATAAGGACTTACTTGTTTTCACATTTGTGAAGCTACTGCTTTCTTGCATAGCCGGGGCATCACTATGGCTAGTGTTAATGCAAACATTTTTTTTTTTTTGCATGATCTGACTTACAAATGTTGCAAACTAGGCACCAGGTGCATATTTTCTGTTTCAGATTTCTTTTGCTCAGTACTTATGCTAAAAAGGGCAAATAATTGCTTTCATTCGTATTCCTTAAGGTGCTTCTTTAATTTTTCACATTCTGAAAATTGTCTGAGCAATTATTACTGCTACACATCTGTTCAAAACACCAGTGATCAGGCTATAATTTTATGTATCTTACTATACATTGCTACTGCTACGTCTTGAAATAAAAGGTTCAAACTTAAAAGCACTGGGGGAAATAAGCACATTACTAGCAGTAACAAAAGAGTTTAAGAAATGCCTAGTTCCTACCTTTGAAATGATCAGGGTAAGCAGTGCAAACTTACAAGAAACATATGTGATACAGCGTAACTTTACTGCACCTATTTGTATCAATACTATGTGGTGGTGCTAGTCACAGTGTAGATGAATGTTTTACTGAGGAAGCAGTTTAGGTAACTACAAAGTGGTTTGAAATAGCATAAAGAATGGCATACACATATCCTAACATGTAATAAATGGTCCCTAAACCACTCCGAGCTGGAAGGCTTTCACCTTCGCTACCCGCCTCCACATGCTCTATTCTTGCTGCGTACTTCTCTAGAAGACACGTGGACACTACATCAGTACCGAACGTACTGGCGAGTGAGCGGTTTCTCTCTCACTTTCGCTACCCTCCCCTTGGGTGCTCTCTTCTTGCTGTGTACTTCTCTAAAAGACATGTGGACACTACGTCAGTACTGAACGTATTGGCGAGTGAGCAGTTTCCCTCACTTTCACTACCTTCCCCCCAGGTGCTCTCTTCTACTTGCTGCGTACTTCTGTAGAAGACGTGGACACTACGTCAGTACAAAACATCACACTGGCATTCTTTTATTGCGATAGCAATTATATGGACACTCTAGGCGAAATTCAGTCGTCGTCGTTGCCGTCACTGCGCGCCATACGCTGTATGTGCGAGTGAAAGCATGCGACGGTGACCCGGCAATCACGGCTCGCGCACACAAGGGCGGGAAGGAAGCGTAGCATTCCAGTCGCACACAACGCTCCAGAGGGAGGGTAGAAAGCTCTAGGGGCCACGCCTTACTGCGGCCGCGCGCTCCCGCCGCTCCGGAAGTGTTTGAGGGGAGGGTTGCCAGGTGGAGGGGCCATGCTTTACTGCGGCCGCGCGCTCCCGCCGGACCGGAAGGCTTCGGGGAGGGGCGCAGAACGCCCCGAGCGCCCGCCCGCGCGGCTGTATCTTGAAAGCCATCTGCGGCGGGGCACAGTCCGCCCTCCCTGCGTTTTCGCGGCTAAGAAGGTGTTGATGCGAGCGCCGGCATGAAGCTCAATTCGCTCGCTGCTGCGCTGACTCACTCCAGTGTTTTGACAGCCAGTTTCTGCGGTCATCGAGTGAGATGCGTTCATGTTTGCTTGTGCGCGCGTAACACCATGCTTGTTAATTTAGTTCATATACCTATGTTTCCAAGTTTATACAGCTGATAAAACTACTATCCTTACTTTGTATAGCTGTCCACTAATTTGCTATCGCAATCGATGCTTCGCTTTTCGGGCAAAATTTCGACTTTTTATTGTTTGATAATACCATCAACTTCCACTTATCAAGGCTCCGCAGGCGTGACTACACGCTGTTGCTGTCGCACGTGCAGTGCGAAACCCTCTACATGAAGGGAAATTAGTTGATTGCGCATGACTGGTAAATGAAATGACGAAAAAGACCAGTTGTGCGATTGCATGGCAAGGACATGCTAGCAGATGGATTGGAATTGATGTCTCTCATAAATGGATCAATTGACAGCTTTTAAACTGGTGGTGATGTCAAGTGCTCTGTTGACATCATGATGTGTGAAGAAAAACCAGCTAATCCCGGAGAGGAGCATGCAATGTTCCAATGTAAACATCAGAGGTTGTTTAGGGGCCTTTTAAAAAGGGAGCCATCATTTGCTGTGGCTACCACGGTTTTGAAAAATTATGTATGCATGTTTGTCATCTATTGCCTATGCAATGTGTATTGCTTATGCAATGTGCAAGAATAAGCGGATCTGAGAGGCTCCATTTTTTTCTTATTCACAACCATATGAAGAAACAGTCAATGAAGCCACAGAAAGCATTGGGGAAGTCAGTTATTATGTTCATTTGAAATGTATAAGCAATAAGATAAAAGAAAATTGAAGTAGACAAAAAGGTAACTTGCCACAGGTTGGAGCCAAATCCCCATGTTTCTTGTGCATTTTTCTCAAGCATGCATAAACCCTTTGTGTAACTGGTTCCTTGTTCTGCACACATTGTTTCTTTCTTTGTAGGCTGCATTCTCGACTTATTTAATTTACAGTAGAATATAAGTGATACAAATCTTAAAAGACTCCCCAAATATTTGAACAATTACAAATTCATATTATCTAATGCAAAATGAAAAGTAAACACTGAAGTAAGGGGCATGCATTGTTTTCATTTCTAGTCAATACTTTCAATTACAAAAATTGATACTCAATTGGGACTTTCTCTCCTTATCATTATGGGACAAAAATATACACACTTACTCAAATTGCCGGAGCTGAGAGTGCCATGAGTTGTCGGATGAATAAAGTGTTTCAGTCATCAGTTGAATCTGCTCATTAAGCTTGTAGCCGCTTTCACTGTCACTATTAGATTCCTCTTAGGTTTCTACTTTGTCTACAATGTCCTCAACTTCCCCGAATAAATAAGCAGCAAGATTACCACCTGTGATGACAAGGTTATGCGCTAATGCATCTGTCCCAAATTCTCAATCTTCAATCATCTATTCTCCACTGAGCAGTGGAGACTTACCAGAGAAAACTTAAATATGCATTCTTACTGAACCTGTTTGAAATGGTGGCTACACTTACTTGACTGCACAGTGTATCATTATGTGTGGCATTCAACATGTTTAGTTGAGTGCTGGCCCTAGTAATGCTTGTAAAGAGACTGTGCAATGAGATCAAGATTCCTTTGAAACAATGTTCAACATTTTGCTATGTGCCAGCACTGGCGACAGTGCCTTGTACCCGCCTGGTAGCTGGACTGTGTATAATCTGCCAAAGCCCAGTAAAGAATTTGCTTCATTACAAATGTGACATATTGTACCTAATCTGATCTGGGTGGTACTCCTTAAAAATTCATATTCTTAAATTTGCATAAGCTGTGTTTGCATCATGAGATTCTACTGTATTTCAATACATTCATTGCCGGCATAAGCATGATTCATTGAGCTGACTTTAGTTGTTTTGTTTTAAGCTAGAATGCACTTACTACAGTGATAATTCATTTACTGCAACGCTTGTCTCAAACCATCTTGATATTAACTTGTTGGTAAAACTAATATAAATAAATAATACTAATATTTGTTATTTCAAAACAGATAATATTTTTAAATGATTATTTCACCTATGCCTTTCTTGCTTTCGTTGTAAAGCATGTGAACAGTGGGCAATTTAATATTACAGAATTTTACAGCTGCCACTCATGCTTGTAGGTTGTGCCTGCACATATTCTGCATTGCTTTTACTGTATTGTGGTAAAGCCACACTTTTGTACTGAGTGGGTAGAAAAAAAAGAAGGAAAGACACTGGCCAATGTGCTGTGATTGTCCTTACAGAGGTTTGGGTTCGGGTTCAACTATATGACCACCCTAATGGACAGCGTGCAAAATCTGACGTGAACATGTATGACATCTATCTTTCACTTGCACTTGAAATAATTGAAGAGAAAAGGTAAGTTGCTTTGACTGTATTCAATTATTTGTGGCCACTTTATAGTTATATGTGGTCTATCAATACTTAAAGGGGCACTAAAGGGAAAAATAACTTGGGCTGTATCAGTAAATTACTCTTCCACAATACCAAAAAGGCCACTCTTAGTGTAAGAAGAGCCTTGGCAACTCAGAAAAGACGTAAAAATGAAAGACGGGTAGTGATACCACCTTGATGTTACAGCACAAGCTCTGCATGTCGTCATGGATTTGGATAGTGTCTGCTGGGGCCTAGTCAATTTGTTGTCTGTTAAGATAGACTACATTGTATTCTAAAAATAGCCAAAGAATAACTTTGCAAGTTTCATAAACTTTTATAGATCCACAACTGCTCAACAGCTCGAAAGTACTCTTGAAATCCACGAAGCCGCAGTAACTTACCAGTAAAGGGGTTCAGGTGCAAAATTCAAAAAATGAAACTTTGATCTTTGTTTTCTCTTCTAATAACCAGCATATGACCCTGAAAATAATGAAAATATAATTTTGGAAGCAATACTTTATCAGCCTAGAATGATTTAGTATTCCTCTTTAGTGTCTCTTTAAGTGTTTGTGTTGAGGCTGTCAACCTTTTTTCTGCTTGTAAGAAGTTAGCTGCCGTGTTTTCTCAGTGGCTATGATATTCTATTGCTCAGCACATGATCATGGTATTGGTTACTCAGCACTGCAGCTACATTCCCATAAAAGAACACTGAAATTCTCATCCCTCTCTCACCCCAAGATTTCAGTGATTCTCTATGGCTGTTCGGCTCATTTCAGTTCTGCGACAGCAAATGGGAAAAAGTCTAATCTCAATGTCAATGTAATCCAGAGTTCGACAAAAACCCATATATTGTGTTCAAAAGTTGTAATGCTCAATGTCAATGTCCAATCTTTTTTGTACTTTTCTCCTACTATTGTACTTATTGTATTGAAACTTCCCCCGAATTATTTCAGTGACTTCCAATGCTTGTAATATTGCAAGATCCCCTTCAATCTTTTATAAGTCGTGTTCAGGCCACACCTTCCCTCCACCATTTTACAGCATTTTCCAATGACACATTTATATTGTACTTCTGCTGCTTTGCTAACCTTTTCTGCCGGCTGTGTTGACTACTGCTTCTGCTTTCTGCTACTTTGCTACATGTTTCTGTTCTTTGCACAGCTCTGCAACATCAAGCATCTGCCTGTCACTTGCAAAATGCATGCATCCACTCCCAGTGCACTTCTGCAACAGCCCCATCTTCTCTGGCATTTGTGAAATGCATGCATGTGTTCCCGTACTGCTGCTCTTGGTTTTTTTTTTCTTCTTTTTTTTTTCCTTTTCATATTCCTTCACTCTATGCAAAGCAGTATCACACCTCACTGCAACTCTTTCTCTGCTTCAACGGTGAGTGTCTTCCTGTTGTGTGGCAGCATCTTGCACTGAGAGGTGCAGCACTGTCTTTCACTGCATGCTATCTTATCTTACAGAACTGCTGAATGCAGTCTAGCATTTCGAGTCTTCCTCTTAAGCTTTGTGAGTAGTAGTGATGTGCTAGCTATTGCTGTCATTGCTTCAGACTTTGGATGAAACTGGAGCCTTCTTTTGTTTTTTTCCTCTGTGCCTTACACTTATGACAGGTTAATAAAAAGCAGTGATGCAGAAAGAGAGGTTTACATTCATTATCAAAATAATCTTGATACTTTAGTGGTCTGTTAACTTCACGAATTGGAAAGGAGCAGGTACCAGCACACACTGCAATAATCAACTATGCAGGAAAAATTTATGATGTGTAGTGAACTTTTTTTTTTTGTTCTTCTTTTCAAGTAGCATATTTTAAATTTAACTTAATGCTATGGTTTTGTTTTAAGTTGTTTTCTCTGACTATCCTTTCTTTTTCTTTTTTTGCAGACAGAAGTGTCAATCAGAGAAAGAAAAAAAAGTTATGAAATGGTTTTATAAAGAAGTTGCCAAGGATGCCACTGAAATTGTAAGACTGCCTTCAGTATGTATGTCTGGACAATGCTTAGCAAATGCAGTGGGACATTCTTTGTCAATGTGGCTCGCTCCTCGTGTGAGCAAATGATTGACTATCACTGCACATCTGTACTTAATGTGTCCTAATGTATGAGGAAGAGACCATCTGCCTCTTTTGCATATGATCTCTGATATCTCTGAGAGGCTACTCTCAGAGAGTAGTGCACATTTCAAATGTGCACATTTAGTGCACATTTCTTTTGTACAAAAGCGCACATGGTAGACAGCAGCACACAGAGCCTGTATGTCAAGCACAGTGTTTAGTGTCCACAACTCAAGCAACATCCATCATGACAGCTGGGGGGAGCTGCCGTTAAATATTTTCCACTTATGTGTATTGTCTTGTATGTTTTCTTGCCCATCTTGGTTTTGTTCTCTATATTGCTTCACCAATACACTCTTTCCCATACTTATTTCAAACTGTGCTTTATTTCTTATCCTCTGTCTACCTTTATTTTGCCAGGGCTCATCTCTTCAGTTTTCAGCATTATGGCCAGAAGTTAACAGCAACACAAAGGCATCGTGGCTGGCCCTCAAGTGCCATATATTTAATAATTATTTCCTCATACAAAGACTTTTGCCCTGGTAAAGTTGACTGGAAGTTCTGAAAAACATTTAGTGCTGCATCTTTGAAAGCTGCAAATGCAATTTTGAAATATGTGCAGTAAGTAAATGCTTCCACAAAGCACTGAAGTGCACTTTCTTTTAGCTTAAGTATTTTTCCACCAAGCTGATGACGTGCCAGAGACACAGCAAAAGTGGTAATGCTGGCCCTCATAATGATGTGGGAAAAAAAAGGGGGGGGGGGGGGGGTAAAAGTGAGCATGGAATACTTACGTGCATGACATTTGAACACGACCAACAAAGCTATAATTTGTAATGCCATCTATGATCAAGTTGACCAGATGAATTTGGAGCAACAAAGAGATAGCCTTGTTAAAAAACAGGACCAAATAAGCCTTCCTCCTTCATACAAAATTTCAATTTATAGCTTTGGCAAGTATAACTTATTATTATTATTATTATTATTATTATTATTATTATTATTATTATTATTATTATTATTATTATTATTATTATCTGGAATGAGATTTGCAAATTCAACAGTGGCATCATAGAATGGGTCCAGAAAATGTTTTTAATCATATATATCATCACCGCTTTGCTAACTGACACTGGACCTTGTTCTAGCACTGCTAGATTATCGTCACTGCCATGACTTCGTCGCCGACATAATCATGCTGACCTTCTGTTCCTTTTCGAACTCCTTCACTGTATCATCACCTGCCCCAAACTCCCTCACTTTTATCACGTTTCAAATTGTATCATGATCTTGTATCAAGATCAGGAAATGTCGACCTTTCCATGTTCCCGCCTGTCATAGCCACCACTCAACCGTCCACAGAATACAGTCTTTATAACGCTTATTTTCTTGATCTCAATATTTTTTATAACTCACTGTCAGTTTTTTTCCAAGGTTTGCGTTGTTATTTCATATTTTTCTACATTGTTAAAAGCTTTTCTCCTCCTTTTTCTTTTGAACTTACCTTGTGTTTTGTTGTGTGTAAACTGTCCTTTTCATAATTATCCTTTTTATCTATTGTGTTTGTTCTCATGTCTTGTTCTCACCTTTTGTTTATATTTTCTGTCATATTTTTATTTATATTTTCCTGAAGTGTTTTTTTTTTACGCGAAGGTGTTTTATGCTGGGCCTCGGCAAAAATATGTCTGGTGTACCTATGTCACGAGATCATCATCACGCAAATCCGCGAGTTAGTGATATCTTGCCTACCTAATGGTTAGGATAGTAGGCAGAGAAAGGTTAGAAAAGTTTGGTATATTAAAAGAATTGTCCTCTTTGAGACATGTCAGTGGTGGGAATGCTTTGCCAATTGTGCCAATCTGCGCTGATTGGAATTTGTTGCTCCATACTGCTCCAAAAGTGTCTTTTGGCACAATTTAGGTGACACAATTTAGGTGAACTAAATTGTGCCACTGCTGCGCCATGATGTAGTTTTAGTGGTGTGAAAATTGGGAAGCTACCAAACAAACCGTGGCACCATTGCATTCATTGGCCGCGTTCATTCAGGACGTTACAGCCAGCGAGACTGGTGCTGTGACAGAATCGAATTGATTCCTATTTTTATACGCCAACCGTGAGGCGTGCATGAGGCTACAGTGAGTTGGGTAGCCATGCTAGCTTTGCGGTGGCATGATCACCGCAGTAGTTCTGCGCTTCGAGGGCTGATGCGCGATGATGCTTTGTAGATGAAAAGCTGATTAGTGTCCATCGTACTTATTTATGTTGCTTGCTTGCAATTTTATTAGTTGCGCTGTACAACTTTTTTTTTTTTTCAATGTGATTTGAGGTTGTTGAATTTAGCATTCGGCATTATAACCAAACGCACGATTATCGGGTACTATAGACGGTGATTCATGCTCTTTGTAAACTATGTCTTTGGTAATACATGTGCCTTTGGTAATGTTCGTGGTAACAAAGTTGAACACGAACGAGCAAGTAGTCTAGCCCTATAGTATGCCTTTCCTGCGAGTGCATATCAGTGGCGGAATGTAGAACATTACGTGCTCACACCGCCTTGATACGGTTCATAAAATGAAATCGAAATGTGCGTAATATCAAAGCTACGAAGTGGCCCTTCTTTAATGGGAAAATAAAAGAAAGCTAAGTTTAGCTGCACTAGTAAATTACTTATGTAAATAATAAAAGAGCCCCTCTTACCGCGAGAACAGGCTTCATAAGCCAGAAGAGATGCAAGAACAAAGGACAAGTGGCGACCCCACCTTGGATTTCTCGCCCCAGCTCACCGTGACATCATAGATTTTGATGACGACTGCTCGGGCCCAGATAACTTTTCTTCGGTGGAGTTGTACTACATTGCATCCTAGAAGGGTAGAAGACTACTTGGCAAGTTTCAAGATCCTTAATAGGTCCACAACGGCCCAAGTACGAAAAAGTACTTTGAAATCCGTGACGTCAAGCCAGCGTTAATATTGCGGTGCAAAATTTATTGAGGACTGTGACCTTCATTTGCTGTTCTAATAATATACTTAATACCATAAAATTGAAGAGTGTTTCTCTTTTTAGTGTCCCTTTAATGTTCCTTGCGTGGTTTTGCACACACAGTGCTGCCGGTAGCATGTCGCTGTTAATGCATGCCTGCCGCTGCCGTCGTAGCTTGCTGCAGGGAATCACTTATTTTGCTCCCAGTTTCTATAAGTTAATGATTATGTGAACTCAAGGGAACACTAAACTATATTTCGTTTTTCTGCATGCGCTTTCGTGAAGGACCTACACCTGCTTCAAACACAGCAGTAGGTGCTCCAAAATTAAGTTTTGCCTGCTCCAATGGCTGTTCCAATGGCTGCTCCAAAACGCTGAGGGGCATTCCCACTACTGCATGTATTTGTTGCAATGAGAATATTTAGCTAACATTTATTTTATCACTGAGCAATTTCATAGACAATATGCCCAGCAGTCTGGAGACCTAGAAGGGTAGTAAAGATGGTAGTGCTTAAAAGTGCCCTAGCGGTCATATTTTGCCATCTTGTGCCTACGTAATGGTTAGGAAAGTAGGTATACAAAGGTTAGAAATGTTTACTTTACTGAAGGAATTGTTCTCTTGATGACGTTTATTTGTTGCAATGAGGATATTTAGGTATAATTTATTTTATCACTGAGTAATTTCGTGAACAATATGCCTGGCACCCTGGACATCTAGAAGGGTAGTAAAAATGGCCGTGCTTGGAAATGTCTTGCTGTCAAACTAACTCGGCGTTCCTGGTAGGTGACAACCAGGAGGTGCCGCGCTGCCCGAACTTTAAGACATCTTGTTGGGGATGAAGATTAACCATAGGGTGGTGGGTCGACTGGCTTTTGGACTCACTGCAAATGAGGCAGTGCAAGTGTAGGTAATGGTACAGTATAGTGATAGAGGTTTTAAATATGAAAGTTAAGATCAAGATCAGATAGGCAAAAGGCTGGATAGCGATAGATGTAGTAAAACCTGATTAAATCAAGCAAGCTCAAGGACTATTTGTCCCCGCCCCGTTCCAAAAGGGGATGCTATTAAACATCATTGTAATCATAATTTAAACATGTGTATGGGCACGCTGGAGCTGTAACAATGTACTCTCACCACATACAAACTGACCGTTGTGTTGGATAGACCTATGACGCATTGGTAGCATTTGGGGTGCTGCTTACGCTGGGAAGTACCACACATCTCATGTGCTTGCTATTGCTGTCATTCCTTTGCCCTTCTAGCGCAACTGTAATTAATAAAATACTGCACATTTATGGACTTTTATTAGTGGATGTGCAACGAAGCTGCCAGTGGTTCTTAAAATACATGTTTCACTTTCATGTTATGACCAATTTCTTTGAAAGAGAGGTGAACAAATTTTTTTGTTAATTTATGTGTGCGATAGGCACTTAGACCTTAGGATTATCCTGGGCAGGCTAAATTAATTTTCACTGATTGGTTATTATTATTATTATTATTATTATTATTATTATTATTATTATTATTATTATTATTATTATTATTATTAAGAAGAAGAAGAAGGAGGAGAAACAATGTTTTCAAAACTGCAGGTCTTGCTTGCAACAACTTTAGCACTGCAACTGAGCACAGTTTCTAATGTTACTGTGTTAGTGTTGCTGAAAAATACTACAAAAATGGCGTGCATAGCAGCTGCATGAGTAAAGCATGTCTTATGTAGTTGAACACGTCAACAATTATTTTATAGTTAAGTACAGCACCAAGTGCATTTCTTTCTTGCAAAATCAGAAGCACAGCTCAGATTAGTAGCAAGAAAATTTCTGTGATTCCAAGTGCACTGCTGCTACTTCATGAACCGTATCGGTCTAGAGGGCATAGCGCATGTGTTCTAGGGTGTCAGAGTCATATTAGAAGTTCTCCAGCAATCTTGTAAGCCTGTCTCAAAGCTGTGCAAGTTGCTTTGAGTAATGACCCAGCATTGAGTTTGCGATGCACACATATATCTGCAAAAGTAACTACGTGCATGCTGAGAATGCATGAATGCAAATATATTTGCACTCGGAGATAACATATTGGTTCTTTGGTTCTGACATGACTCATGCAGGTCTTCCCTTTATATGCTAGAACATTAATTTTAGAAAGTCGTAAGAGTTTCATTTTGTAAAAATAAACTAATAAATTGGTGTTGGCAGTCTGTTGCACATCTAGGAGCATTTTTGTCTCCCTTGAACCATGCATTTATTAAGCTATGAACAGTCATTCTTAGTTTAGAAAATGTGAAGAGCATAAAGAACTCGTATTGCACTTGCAATCATGGGAATACAGTATCAGGACCACGAATCTGCATCTTTCCATAGAGACTGCTGCATGCTGCTCGAGTCAGGTGGCTCCTTTTTTCCTTCTCTGCCAACATTGATATAGAGTGCAGACAAAATGGCTTAAAGAAGCCACAGCCAACACCAAGTAGTGTGAGCAAATACATTACAAAAAGTGTGTAGTAGAACCTAGAGCCTACAGTGAGGAAGCAATAATGGCATAGAAATCTGCCTAGAGGGGAGCATATAGTATGGCTGTGTGATTATATCTTGTGCTGAAAGAACCTCTTGACAAGGCTTCCTTTTACCACTAGAGCTGCATCACCTGTAGCAGCTGCATATTGACGAAATTCACATGATCAGAGTACAAACCTGCATCCTGCATTTATCCAACGTGCTGGCTTAGCAGCTGTGGCGTTGCGCTGCTAAGCACGTGGTCACAGGGTAAAATCCCGGCCACAGCGGCCGCATTTCAATGGGGGCAAATTGCAAAAACACCCGTGCTTTAGGTGTATTTTACAGAGCCCCAGGTGATCAAAATTAATCCGGAGTCTTCCACTATGGCGTCCGTCATAATCAGATTGTGGTTTTGGCACGTAAAGTTTAAATTTTTTTTTTTTTTCAATCCTGCATTTGCTGGTTCTTTGTTTTACTAGCACTGGTTATGTTGCTTGTTTAGGCCATGAATTAACTGAGCTTTCTTGCATTCCAAAAATCTCCTGTGGACAGGTAGGGTCTTTTTGTACAAAATTGTCCACAGTTGGGAACAGTTATATGTATTCAAGCCAGTATAACTTAACAAAAAGATTAGTCGACAAGCCTTCATGTCTATTCTAAGCATTTAATCAATGCTGAAATACTAGTAGTTTGGTGTTTGAGCTAATAGTGTGGACTCTCTTGCACATCTTTATTCCATTTTACTTTGTATTCATCCTCACCGTAAGTCTGAAGTTGATAGCTCACAAGTATCAGCAACAATGAATGAAAAGTAAGGCTTAAAACCTGTGTCGTTGCGTTGTACGCAAACAATAGAGAGGCAGAAAAAGCAATTTGTGTGAAGCTCACCTGGTATGTGGCCAGCTGATGCAAAAATTCTAGTTGTCAACCCTTTGTGCTAATCTTTATTGTCTATACTTTTTAATAAGTTGGAGGAACAAAACCACCAGAAATAAAGCCAATGATTTGACTTTTCATGATAGAAAAAGCATAAAAGAAAAGGGGGTTCTAGAAGGAGTGAAAAGGACACAGTGCTGTCTTCCAATAAAGCATGTATTGCGTGGCAATATGTACATTGAGGTTTTTTTCACTCAATGATTACTCTTAAAAATATTTTTCCAGATTGATGATGTCCAGATGTATACCAATGAGCTCTTCGAACTGGAAAAGGTGAGACAGTATACAAAAATTCATACTTGCATTGGCAAAAATGTACATGCAGTGTTTTAATCCTTTTCCCACATAGGAATTTCTCTAATTGCCCTCCCCACTGTATTTACAGCTATGTTCATAAATAAATTTCATGATAGAAAAAAGGAGTGATGATGATCATTACACATAAAGTTTCTTACTGGCGTTAGCAGTATGACTAATTTGGCATCCAGATTTTTATTAAAGGGCCCCTAAACCACTTTTGACATTTTGAACACATTTTAATATAAACATGTGCATCATATATTGAATGTCCACCAGACTGGAGAGCCTCAGCAAGGCTTCAGCATGGGTACTTGTACTACCAGTGTCACAAGGACTTTGGAAAGTGGCAGTACAATTTGATTAAATGCTTTTCTAGGTATGACTCACACTGTTTTCAACAATTGTGGGCCTTCAAAAATACGAATGCATGGAAGCTAGTAACCTAAGGTGGTCTCAAGTGCTTGCGCAGAACCAAGGGCAAACTTTGTTCATGTTGCATCGTTGCCATAAACCAGGAGCTCCTATGCCATTTGCTGGGTGGCCATTTCCAAAATGGTTGGTTTGGTGTTTGTGGCCCTCAAATCAGATATGTTAAAACATATTATAGTTCACTTACGAGCTGTAGTGAACTTTGGTGCAGAGTTAAAGCCAAGTCCAAGTGGAGTTCAAGCTAATTCCAGCACCCAAAAGTGAACTAAGTTGAACCCACTTATAAAAATACTAGTTTTAAACATATATTGGATGTAACGATGCACTATCAACTTTTGTAATGTGTTCTATGGTAAAATAAACTGCTTACTACAATGCTCCCATGCTGCGTTACTGGTTGTAAAACTTAAACCTGGCTACTGGGTGTGTGCGACGAAAGGAAAAAGACCTCAAAATCCAAGAACAGAAGGAAAAAAATTTTCACCGACGATTACGATACTCCCTAATGTGAAATTTGAGCACAGCTCTACACGTGTTTTCATTTCTGCGATATATTGGCTGGCAACGACAATATGTCTCGTGAGGCATGTTGCAAACGGAGTGAAGTGTGTTGCGACTGCCTCACTTATTGGGAGACCATGACAGGCAGCACATGGGTGACACGTGGGCGCGATTCATAGCAGCCACCGCAGAAAGAACTTCGCTCATGCAGCACTTTGTTTCCATACAGACAACGTACTCTACTCTGGCACCATCTCGTAGCCATCGTCGCTGCAAAGCCTGTCTTGCACGGCACTACACTTTTCTTCTCACTCTTCCACCATACCCTCCACCATGTTCAATAGCCCTGGCAAGGAAACAATAATTCAGGATCGCCAGTCAGCCTCTAGAGTCTGTAAAGGAGTACGTTTATCTAGGTCAATTACTCACAGGGGACCCTGATATTGAGAAAGAATTTCACAGAAGAATAAAATTGTGTTGGAGTGCATACGGCAGGCATTGCCAAATCCTGACTGGGAGCTTACCACTGTCGTTGAAAAGAAAGGTGTACAATCATTGCATTCTACCGGTGCTAACATATGGGGCAGAAACTTGGAGGTTAACAAAGAAGCTCGAGAACAAGTTAAGGACCACACAAAGAGCGATGGAACGAAAAATGTTAGGCCTAATGTTAAGAGACAGGAAGAGAGCAGTGTGGATCAGAGAGCAAACGGGGATAGCCAATATTCCAGTTGACATTAAGAGAAAAAAAAAAAATGGAGCTGGGCAGGCCATGTAATGCGTAGGATGGATAACCGGTGGACCATTAGTTACACAATAAATACCAAGAAAAGGGAAGCACAGTCAAGGATGGCAGAAAACTAGGTGGGGTGATGAAGTTAGGAAATTTGCAGGCACAAGTTGGAATCAGCTAGCACAAGACATGGGTAATTAGAGATCACAGGGAGAGGCCTTCGTCCTGCAGTGGACATAAATGTAGGCTGATGATGATATATATATATATATATATATATATATATATATATATATATATATATGCGTTGCTGGCATCGCTAGAGCTGGCGCAGCATGCCGGAACATGCGTTGGATATAACAGAAAGTATAGAAGTACAAAGCTCGGATATAGTGAAATGTGTGAAAAGGCACATATAGCAAAGGAATTGCACTGCGTATAGTGAAGCGTTTGCAAAGTCTTGGGTAGATTTTGGGCAGTGGCAAAACAGACTCCTAGGGCTTTCGGAGGGTGTGACAACTCCCTTATACAACTTCCCTGTCTTTTATGTATAAGTTGCTTGGATTAGCACACATCTGCAAAGCTTTTTCTTTTTTTGTAATTGCAAGAGAGCCTCTGAGCATTGTCCAGCAGTTCTTTAGGTTGCACTAGAACTCTGAAAGTTTCCTTTTAACACTGGGGCAGGGAGATTCTTCTCAAGATCACGTGGGATTCTGTAAATGTATTGAGGGTACAAGTGCTCTTTGCAGTAATTAAGGGTATCGGTAACTTGAGTCTGGGACATTTCAAGACCCTGCCGCTACTAGATGTCCATCATTGCTTTCCAGACAAAGCATCAGGAGACGTAAAGTGCTGTGAACATCACACTAAGTTATTTTGTACGCAGAAATGTCATGACTCTTGAGCCAAGTCTGAAGCGGTTCTCAGCTGTGCTTCAACATATCCCGTCACCATAGCCTCGCATTTTCTTGTTCTAATCAAATAACCATCTGAGCACTGATTAGCTGGTCAATCTTCAGAGTCACACATGGCACAGCCTTCTTATACCTATACAGTCGACTTCTGTTAGTTCGACCCCGACGGGACCAAAAAAATTGATCCAGTCGAATTAAACAAGATACAGAAAAAAACACCAAAACACAATCCTGATTCATTTGCATTATTTTCCTGATTTTAACAAGCCCCTAAATCAAACGTGCGCCCATATACATGTGCCCAAAATAGAGAAATACCGTAGAAATGACATATAAGCTCCTTAACAAAGCAGAAATCTAACGCACACCCAGTTTTTTTTTGCAAGATAAATGGGCAACGGTATATGTGTTGCACAATGGCAGCCGGTTTCCTAAAGTCAGCCTCGCCACAATTCATTGGTGTTATATTGTAAAGCACAGCAAAGCCGGTTTTGGTTTCATACTCGATTGCACCACACAGGCAATTTCCGGCCCAATCTTTGTGGGAAAAAAAAAAAAAGGTGTGCGTTGGAATCGCCTAAATACCGTAATAAGACACTATGTAAGCTATGGTTATTGCTTGAAAAAGTTTTCTAGGGCAGGCTGAAAATCTGCGTTTTCGATGGGAGATGATGTGTGTGTTCAATGCACTTACTGTCTTCTAAGCTCCGCCAAGACAGACGCTGCCATTAAAAGGGGTCGCTATGGGGTTTACATAGGCGTCAGGCATGTGTGTGCTGACTGGGCAAGTTCGAATTATCTGGCGAAGGCAATTGTAGGATTGAAACAACAAAAGTTTGGGCCCATAAAAATGCATGGGCAACAGTTGGGATCAAATTAACTGAAAAATCAAATTAAGTAGAGTCAAATTAACGGAAGTCTACTGTATTAGGAGCGAACGAATGTGAAAAAAAAAAACAGACTAACCTGAATAAAATTTTACTGTACACATGAATCATACTATATGAATGTGCCTGCTTCTCCTTTACTACGCTGACATTATCAGTTGCAGAAACTAAGGTCCGTTTGTTCACTTTTACAAAAGCGCTTTTTGTCTTTGAACTGCCCCATGTATGTTGTTTGAGTGATTTTTATGTTGAGTGTAACGTAATGACCTTACACAAGGCCTTTGAAGTCAACAAAATGAAATAATTAGACAGCAATCGCCATATACATTAGCCATATAGTTCCACATTTGGACTCTGCTGTTGCTGTCAGTTGAAGCTCGTGCCAGGTTCACTGATGTGTTTCTGAGCGTCCCCATGCTTGAGCATTCCAACACAAATGGCATGTGCTAAGCACAGTAACTTTTGTGCCCTACGAAGAAAGTAGGACAGCAATACATTTTGCTAGTCACTTCTATGTGGGTAATTCTCACAGAGGCTACCAAAGTCTTTATGCCACATGCAAAGACTACATTATATATTGAAAAACTTGAACTACAGCAAGGTACAAAGGTGAGCTAGTTCAGTGCCAAGTCTTCTGCCTTTTTCTATGTCCCATCACATTGCTCTTTTTCATCATGAACAAAATAAAGTATGGTATTTTATAGAACGTCTTAAAGTGCTCCTCACCAGGCCTCATTGTAAATTTTGGTTATACACTTGAAGTTGTAAGGTGCCATCGAGGGAGTGTTTCAAGGAAAGAAGTTTTCAAATCTGTTCATTATTGGAGGAGATAGAAATTGAAATTGTCCTGATACCATGCTGCCAGGAAGCGAGCATCACTTTAACAGAGACATTCTCCCCCTTTGCCTCGACTAGCGTCCAAAAGTGGCGTTCCTTGCCTGCTTTCTCCACAGACCTGTACACATTACAGGAAAAAATGTTACCGATTACAATTCATTTTGAAATGTAATTGATCACATTGACCATTTACTGCTCCAGGGAAGTAACAGAGCAATTACTGAAGAGTAACCGGTTACTTTTACGTTACTTTCCCACTAACTTTTGTTAACATTGCACAGATACACTAAATAGAATGTACAGGCTGGTCTAGCTCTTTCAACACATCCTCTCGCACGTTGTTTATATTCACTAACAATTGCTTTTTCAAATTCTTGTCGGTCAGCTTTTCTTGGTTTCTTCTGAGAACCTCAGCACGACACTGAAAACTCGCTCAATGTGCTTGCTGGAGGGAAGGCCGATGTAACATACTATTACTGAACAGGGAAATTAGCAAAAAGTGGTTGGGAACTATACAATAACAATGTAAAAAGTAAAGTTTAAACTAACTGAACATGAGCATTCTGATATGGTGAAGCTCATGCCACATAGCCGAAAACATCCCAAGGTACAGAATGCAGTGCTGACAATACAGGCCACATGACCTGCCTTTAAGATGAGGAATCAAACACTGAGTGCTGAGTTTGCATCTCTGGACATACGCATTCACAAGGCTGCTGCGTTAGGGTGGCTAGAATTGCTGTATGACACGACTGCGGGCGTTCTGCTGTAGTTCTTGCCGAATTCGAATGCTCAAAGCTGCATCGCCTGTTTCAGCTTGTTTCGTCAGTATAAAATAACTGGTTGCATGTCATTTGTTACTGAAAAAGATAAGTAAATCACAGTGAGCATTACTGAGTGAGAAAAGTACTAGATAAATTACAAAACTATCAAAAAATGTAATTGATTACAATGAATTAATTAGATGTAATTCCTTACGTACAAATCTGCTTCTCCCATACCAAAGCCAAGAGACCGCGGTCAGGTTCACGTGACAAGCCCTGCCTCTCTCTCTCTCTCTTTCTCATTGGCACACTTTCAGGGATGGCATTGTGGGTTTTGCATTGGATGGTTAGCGGAAGTCATGTGGTATTGTTGGTGACATTGCAGGTAGTGTGTCTTGCATAGAGGTATTGTGCGTGTCACCTTGACTCTCTCGCTTGAAGCACGGCTCCCTCGAGGGGAAGGGCACACAGCCTTCTGATTGAAATTTAAACCGTTTTTGCATCACACAGCCATTTCATACTTTGCGGACACAATCGCCACTACTTGATCTATGCACTGCGCTTTGTTTGCAATGCCCTAACCCATTAATAATAAAGCTAACTGAATAAATTTATGCAGAATGTAGAGTTCTATCTCATTATTTTGAATATATTTTTAGTTTTTCAGTATCTTATCTGGTTATCTTTCTTGACCCTTGAAAGTAAGAAAAGTATGCTCAATGTTCAAGGTTTGAGCTTCATACCAGGCCGAGGAGTGTGTTATAAAATAATATATATTGCTCCTTATGGGCAACTAATTGCGAATAAGCTCAAAAATTCTCTGTTAGCTATGATAGTCAAAATATTTTGATACTGACTATTATTATTAATAACATCAATGGGGAGTGAATTTCTAAAAGCACATAACAGACATTGTTGAAAATTATAATAAGGCCTAAACACTTGCATTCTACAAATGCTTGTGCATGTACATGCAAAATTTGGCTCATTAAGTACCCAAATTTTGGTGACCTATTAATAAAAACAGCGTAAATTGAAGAAAGAGAACAATGAAGTTGAAAATTCTAAACATGCTGTTTACTATTGGAGATAGAGATAGTCAATTTTCATGATGTTTGGCCAAAATGCAGACCAGACTTTGCAGAAAATTCTCCTGCTGTGTAGGTGGTACCCTCGGAAGCCTCGCGATCTTTCTCCTCCAGGCAGACTTTGTTTGCTGCTCTGCAATGACGAGATTTAGCATTAGCTGTCTGTTTTCCAGACATTCTTCTGATTTTTCTCTAGTCTGTCTGGTTGCTCAGATCGAATCAACTCCAGAATAGGAAGGACACCCAGCTCCTGTAGAACTTCCCCGAAGCCTTTATTGAACCACAGTATGGCTATAGAAGTGGCCATCACCACAACAGTGTGTGAATTCGGCCAAGCACTGGTGAAAATAGTAGAATGAGCTGGTGCCAGCTCAGTCGGGGCTAGTGCTCGCTTGTTCTTACACCAAGAAAGTTCACCATTTGGGCCAAGCTTGCGATATTGACCCTCATCTGCCAAGAATTAATGGAAAAATAAGGCCCCTACAGCTACCATGCCTCAATTAGAATAATTTTTTGCAGTCTTCTGGGTGAAGAAACTCCTTTTTACACATGAAAATAGAATGCTGAAGTGTGATTTCGCAACCGAAATCTAAGAAATGTTTTTTTTTTTTTTTTTTTTTTTTTTTTTTTTTTTTGCTGATAAATGCAGTTTTCCTACCCGCATATTCCCTTAAGGGCATGGGGATCCCAATGCCTTCACAAATTTCATTACATCAGTATTACTTCAATAGAACTGCTCTGCTAACTTGGAAGGTTGCAAAAGATCTTATCTAATAAGGTTTAGTGCTCTTTCAACACACCTACAGCCTGGCTTTACATGATGCGTGGCAATCTTCTGTTCTGTCACTAATAAAGACTGATTGATTGATTGATAAAAAGAACATGGAATTGATGGCTGAGTTGTGAGATGTGGGATTGTTATACATTTGTTTACTTCACCAAATGACAAGAAAGAAGAGCATGGTTTTCTTAACATTAGACCTCTTTCAAGGCTTGAAAAGCTGCCTCAAGACGCATCTGTACCAATCCACTACTGCTCAGGTCAACTATTCTGAAATGTGTAGTGCTGCTGAGCACGAGGTCGCGGGATCGAGTCCCGGCCGCCGCATTTCGATGGGGGCGAAATGCGAAAACACCCGTGTACTTGGATTTAGGTGCACGTTAAAGAAGCCCAGGTGGTCCAAATTTCCGGAGTCCCCCACTACGGCGTGCCTCATAATCTGATCATGGTTTTGGCATGTAAAACCCCATAATTTAATTTTTAATTATTCTGAAAGCATCTTACATAAGCTGGCTGTATGTGGATGTTATCTTTGCCAGAGTAACATTCATCTCACGCTTTACTTTCATTTCATACATGTAGGAAATGCGGAAAATGAGAGCTTTGATGAAGAAACTTTACAACATTGGCCTTGAAGTGCAAGAGTAAGTCCTTTTATGCTTTTAAAAGTTCCTATTTATGAGTGACTAATTAAAATGAGTAAATGGCAGTAAATCGTGGAGCCACATATAAAAATATAGTTCATGGGTGCTGCCATCTTGATATGTAATGTAAGGTAAACCTTTTCTCAATTGTGCTTGGTGAATTCAAATTAATGTGCTTGTGAAATGCCAAAAAATGGGTGCAAAACCACTTTGTGTGAATACCAGCCACAATTAAGTGCATTGGCCATTAGAGTTGTGAAACGCCTGCATTAACATCAGCCCATGGTGGTGGCACTTGCAGCTTCTTCCCAGCGCTGTTTTTTTTTTTTCCCTTCACTTTGCTTTCTGTTATTGCTTATGCCTGCAAATAGTTTGTACTTACTTGCATCTGTTTTTAAATAAATAAAAGCACTTGTACAGAAATTGTGTGACATGTTTGGCATGTTGCAATGCTAAGCAGTCAAGCCGTATGAACTAATGGATATAACAAAGTAATTTTCTTTCCTCTTGAAATTCCAATAGAAGCGCTGACATTTAAAATCTTGTTTTCATGAAGTAAGAATTTCCTATAAATGCACGTAATAGACCTTTTAGTTTGTAATGAAGGTTTACTGATCATTTCATGCTGATAAAGCCAAAATATGGTGTCATGCAATGCTGCTAGTAACTCAAAGGTGTCTAGCGATCTTGAAAAGTCAGGGAAACTGATTAAACTGCCTAAGTTGCAAATTCAGGTAGGTTGGTTCCCTGCAAAGTTATTAGGCTCTTTGCAGCATTGCAAGTCAGCCTTCCTGCATAATTGTCTTCACTCACTATAATGAAGAAAGGAATTTGTAAATTACGTGCAGCACTGGTTTCTGGCTCAATGCGAGTGCATGCTTAGTGCTCCTGCATGCACTTGCAAGACAGCGCAACCTTCTACTGCAGTACAGTTGTTTATACGCAGGGCTTCCTGTATTTAAAGCATCTTGTATTTTGCATTGAAGGATATTGATAGTCACATGGGTGGATCCAGCACATAGGGTACATGCAAACGAGGAACTGAAGGTACTAGTTTGCCTCGGAGTAGTATATATATATAATCATATCATAAGAAGCCAACAAACAATGACACCTTGTTGTCCTTGGTGTCATTGTTTGTTGGCTGCTTATGATATGATTAATAATAATCGGGCCCGTCAGTTCCCTTTCTTCTCATTCATTACATAACGAGGGCTCGAATCCGGCAACAATGATGCATTAAGGTAGCATATGTGGGTTTATTGACCAGCTGCCATCACCCAAAAAGTTCACGTGCTCGTGATGCCTGCGGCAGAAAGGATGTTCCACATCCACCACCATGGTTTGTGAGTGGTGGCGCTGGCTAACACTCCCATGGTTAGTTCTAGTTGTAAAACATAAATACCCCAGAAAGTGGATGGGAAAACGGCTCCGTGGTAGCTTAATGGTAAGAGCATCACACGCATAATGCGAAGACGTGGGATCGTTCCCTACCTGCGGACAGTTGTTTTTTCATCCATTTTCATTTCCATTAAGTTATCATTTCTTTAATTCAATTATTAATACAAGTAACTTTCCCATTGTTGTCCTTGGTGTCATTGTTTGTTGGCTTCTTATGATATGGTTAATAACAATCAGGCCCCTCGATTACCTTTCTTCTCGTTCATATATATATATATATATATATATATATATATTATTTTTTTAATGAGTGGATGCTACATAGTGGCTGCATTGTAGCCAATAGAAACACGCGGTTATTGCAAACAGTTTTTGTTAGTGCAGAAAGTTCAGTGGGGTTGCATGTCATACACATGGGGCAACAACATGCAGAGACTGTAGATTAATCCTTTAACCCCCGATCCTGAGCTGTAATTGTCATGGAGGTTGTACTAATATCGTCAATGATGAGTCACACTCGTTAAGCCAATATTGTGCAGCTCGCACTGCCAAATACGAGTTACGGTCGGTAGTTGGCTTTGGGTCCAATTTTCAACATCAGTGGATGGTAGAAGTCCAGAAAAAATAGGTAATGAAGTATGAAGAACCAAGTAATATATTTTCAGAATCAGAATGACATAGAAAAAAAATGAATACATAAAAAAATTCTGGAAATCTTGTATGTTTTTTGAGAAATATATTGGGGGTTAAAGGGTTAAAGAAAAGGCTGGACATACTTCGGAGATGCTGCACTAACACATTTTGTTACACTATTTAAACCTGGTTGTAATAACATTTCCTCATCAGCTACTATAAGGCAGCTATGCAGCTTAAACCAAATCTGCACAATGAAGTAAGCTTCTGCTGCATCGTTGAAAAAGGGCCATTCTTTTGAATAAACACCTACAACATAAATTTTGACTCCAAAGCGTGCAGCGTGTAGTTGGAACGTGCGGCAAGAAGAGCTACAAGGCAGTACAGTGAAAGCCACATGCCCAGCATTCCAGTAGCGCTTTCGTATAGGAAAACATGGCATCAGCACATCAATTGCTCAACGGACTGAGGCATGTATTGCAGTGAAGATGTACTGCGGATCAAGGACTAGTGGGTGGAGCAGTAACCAAACTTGGAAGAAAAAAATGTATTGTGTAAAAATACTTGAACTGAAATCACTTAAAGTAACTCAAACTTGAAAAAAAAGATCTTGTGAAAAAAATACTTTGACTGAAATCACTTTAAGGGCCCCTGACCAGGTGTGGCTATTTCCAGTTCTTACAAGCCCAGTGCATACAATACGCGCTAACGATTGTGCCTGCAAAGTATTACACCGCCACGCACCGCGGTAAGAGCTGAAATTTCAAACCAAACGCCCTGCGCCCTTCTCCTCGCGGCCACCGGGCCGCACTCCAAGACAGAGCCGACGTCAATCACACAAGTGCGCCCACGTAGTTCGCAGTGCTGTGACGTCACTCACAGTGACACGTAACTTTGAGAATTATTCAAGGGAACAGCAGTTATTTGTTGATCTGTTGCTTCAATATACGAATTAAAGCTATGAGAAATAATAAAACCTACAAAGCGAATGTCTGCATATTTTGTTTTACTTGTACCGCAGCAAGAGAGATGTACTTCCATTTCGTCTGCTTGTTCCCTTGTTGTGCAGTCGCGCACGCTGAGAACGAAACTATGTCATTTTCTACCGTGTTCCAGTGCGTGATCATGCTCTGTGATCCGCTTGTGTTTCCTAAGTATTCGTGTAACGCTGACTTATACAGCTAGTCAGGTGTTCTCGTGCACAGCGCGCAAAATCGTGCGCTGCGTGAAACGAGACAAACGCAACAGCTCACGTGCGAGACCGTCACCAAAGTGCGGCGTGCAGCAAATAGAAAAAGACGGGGCCCGTGACATTTGCGTCACGCAAACATCCAGCTCCGGTACGGGAGAACGCAGGGAAGGAATTTCGCTTCCGGAGGCTAGACGGGGGCAAGCAGAGGGAGTGTGGCAGTGACGCTTGCCTCCTGAAATCATGGATTCGCTGCACTTGGAAGTATTTCTATCTCAGCTATTAATGAACCAATTTGAAAAATTCCTACGGTAGAACACTTCTTAGAGGGCACGTAATAACTTCCAGCATATAACCAAGATTTGCTATATGACCTGGTGAGGTGCCCTTTAAACAAGTTACTACGAGTCTTGCTTTCTAGTGAACTATCATTGATATTTCTAGATGGCCCACAACAATGTGCCATTTACAGTAGAACACACGGCAAAATTTTCTTTTTCTCAAATTCGGGACCATTCTTGCTTCCTTGTGATTGTTGCATGACAAGGAACTTTTATTCAATTATTTGTGTTTAAGACTGCCAAAGTCAGATAATAAAGTGACAATGAACAAAGCTAAATGTTCTATAAACTTCAGACCTGCCCTAAATTGCACTTTTTTGATTCAGCGATAAATACAGCAAAAAAATGGCCAATTATCGGTGGCACACATCAAAGTGCGATTTGTCTAAAAAACCCACAAAATGTTTCTGTACTCATGAATTTAACGTATTTAAAAAAAAAAAAAAAAACATTCCTTGTACATCGTGTCTCGTTTTTCGTCGTAAAATTTGTAAACAACTGAGGTAGACAGTTGTTGTTTTTTTTTTTTTTTCTGCCCGAAATATTTTGGGAGTGCACTTAACCAAGTTTAGTAGTTATCCGCACCTTTTTAAATATAAATTGCAACTGGTCGACTTCATGGCTTGTGCATTTGGCTTTAAAAAAAATTGACACAGAGACTCCACTAGAGTTGTATAAGTATGCGTAAGCATTGTGCCACTTGTTGATCTCCACGTAGCCTGGTGTCATTATCAATTTTATCAAACTTTATAAGACCAGTATAAACACTTATCAACCCTTATCAGTCGATATCAACCTTATCAGACTAGATCTGAGCCTTATCAGTTGCTGTCAACCTTATTGGACTCGATTTGACCCTTATCGGTCGTTATCAGTCTTATCACAATCGATCTAATTCTTACCAAGCTCATTGGACATGATTCGACCCTTATAAACTATTATCGGTCCTTATCAACCTTAACGGACTCAATCCGACCCCTATCGGTCCTTATCAGAATTGCTCCGATCATTATGCCTTTGTCGCTCTTTAGCACCTTACCTATCTGCTTCAAACCATTATGAGACCCATATAACCCCTCATCACTCCTTATCAACTCATTGACAGCTTATCTGTCAATGTTGCGCGACGCGAAGCACCCGAGCCCTCATAGATTGGTGGCATATTGGTCGGTGAAGGAACGTCCCAACAAAATGCATCAGGGATATGGCATGTGTGGCATTAAATTATCGCAAAGTCTAAATTTTCCTAATGTCTACAATGCTCGAAGTCGGGTCTACATATGGTCCTAGAGATGGCTTTTATTCCTACATCACCAAATCTTTCAATAAAGCCATCACAGAAACTCTTCTCCTTTGGTACAACGCATTCATATGGTTCACATATATTCACCTTCTGCAAGCGTGGGTGTTTAGTAAGACACTCGGCTTCTGAGCGTGCCTTAGGTCCGAAACTCACTGCTAGCAACATTTTTCCTTTAGAATTTCTTTTGTTGTATACATTAATTACTTTACACCACTACTTCATCTTACGTGGTGGACTGACGGGTTTCCTTGTTAGGTAGGCATAGAAATGCTTACTCATTTAATAACTCTTTTGGACTGTTATTCAAAAATAACAAGGAATATTCCACGTGGGATTGACAAGGGGGTTCTTAGCTGTTAATGCTATGGTCACTGGTTGCTAACTTTTTTGAAGAAGCCCTATAACAATTTCATTTGATATTTTTGCTTGATGAGTGGTCTTTGTTTACAGTCACTGTATTATCATTATTATTATTATTATTATTATTATTATTATTATTATTATTATTATTATTATTATTATTATTATTCGGATTTTATAACGGCATGATTATATCCACCCCTAGAGCTCGACCATAACTATGGTTGAAAATTTGGATGCCCTGCAAGGTTTCACTTAATCTCATGGTAGGCCATCCGCTCGCATGGCATTGCAAATGATAACCTGGCCACATAATCTTAAGTACATTTGCCTACAGAAGTTTCAGAGTTTAAAAACAAAGAGCTAGCCTTTTATTGTATTGGTGCACAGCATGGGTACACAGGCCGAAAATAGACATTTTCGATGGGAGATGACATTAGTTTGATGCATTCACTGTACCAAAAGCGACGCCAAGGCAGACACTGCTGCTATTGGAGTCACCTCTGGGGTCACCATTGGGGTTAGGCGCGTGTGTGCAGACCAGCCATGTTGGAATTATCCAGCGAATACCAATTTCAGGATCGAAATAACTAAATTTTGGGCCTATAGAAATGCATTGGCACCTACCAGGACCTTTGATCAGGATCGAATTAAGCAAAAAATTGAATTACTGGAGTCTACTGTACTTACATTTTTTTCCGCAACCAGTGTAAGCTGAAAATCTTTCCCCAAGATTTGTTTCTTCTGGATTGCCTAATGTGTTGGACATTGTGAAAAAATTGTGTTGAAAAAAAATACAATTGCTGTCTTCTGGTATTGTGTTTTTTTAATTATGGAATTTTTACTGCGAAAGTCATGGAAAACTTGGAAAAGTGAGGGAATGTTGAAAAAGGAATTTGCTAGACACCCTGTAACCGTTCTGATGCAGCAGTTCAAAACCTTTGCAAGCTGTCGGCTACTTGTCAACAACGCACCAAACCGGTAATGCCCTGCACTCTACCACTGCTGCCTCCCCACTGCACTCACTCAGTGCACTTGACTCCAGCACTCTCCTGTGCCGGCTTATGCCCGTAATGAAATGCCAGCAGCTGTGCATGTGGCTTGTGGTATGTGGAGGGAGGATTCTTTGGTACATGTTGCATTATCTAACCATGGCTGCAATGAACTGATGCACGTGCCTAGTCGAGCAGTTTTTTGTGTCAGACTATGAATTATAACAGTCCAGTTCATTTTTCATTCTGTTCACCCTTCATCACTGGCTCATATGAAGCCATGCTCCCAGCATCACTGAGGATCTGCCGCTTGGCATGACGAAAATAAGAGGAAAAGATGAAATTGGTTGTTACAAAATAGGACCTCTGTTGCCGCTTGGCTTATGAGCATTTCATGAGTATGCCCATGGAGTGCTGCAAGCCTCTAAATTCTAATTTGCTGTAACCTTCGTCACTGGATGCCAGCGTAAATAAGTTTTTTGTTGCAGTAGTCCTAATGCTTGGGCTAGTTGGTATATAGTTAATCTAGATTCTATGGCGCGATAAAAATGAGGACATGAAGACACATGAAATAGACACCATTGGTGCTTGTGGTGTGCCTTTCATGTGTCTTCATGTTTTTGCGCCATAACATCTAGATCTTTTTTGTTATTGTTTAGACGCGCATAGCGAACAACATTGTACAAAATCATAAGCTTGCTGCGCTTCACCAGCACACTCGCAAAACTCTACCTATTCATTTGGCAATTGCAAGCATGCCAGGGAAAAAAAAGAAAAATTGGTTGTGCAAAAGTATCAGACCATGTCCAAGTATTGCATGAGTACTTTGGAATTTAACAACACTAGTCAAGCTGAATAGCTGTCATGACAGTTTTGCTTCACTTTATAGTTTCTCTTATTTTGTGTTAATTGCAGGTATGTTAAGGAAAACAACATCCAAGGTGTGGACCCATTTCAGTTTTATTTCCAAGAGGAACTTTATGCATAATCTGCGAAGAAGTGCTGTATAAAACAGGTTTATTTCCATTTGTAGCCAGCCACACAGCAGAAAGTGACTGCACAGAAGCATAATTATATTGCCAACATATTCTTTGTTTTTATATTAAACTGTGGTGCAAATAAAGTGCTTGCTTGAGTCTTTCTTGAAACCATGTTGTAGAAGAATGCTAACTTTTGTGCACAGGTATGTTACCAGCCTACAATTCTAGCCCAAACGGTCTTTGAAGAATCCTACTGCTATAGGGAGCCCAAATTTGAAATCTTGCTGATGACACTGGCACTGGTTTATGCATAGCAGGCAATTGCAACCCTCGTCCTTTACCACAGATGACGCTCTTGCATAATACCACGTCACTTGTAGAGGTGCTTTCAGCATCCGTACTAAATTTAACCCCATCAGCCAAGGAGAATGGTAGGCAATACTATATCTTTGCCACTTGCTGCCATAAGAACCTGATGAACACCAAGTTCTGAAAATTACCCTCCAAATTCTAGATTCCCAGAGTAGTTGCACAAAAGTTAAAGAAAGAAGTGTGGATAACTGCTGTCTGTACCAATGAGAACTTTCTATGAAGCAAGCATTTCACTACTACAAGAGACAAGTGAAAACTGTGTAATCACTTTTTCCTGCCATGAACTGTTTTGCATACAAAGAAACGATCTCATTCTGATTGTTTTCAGTCTTGCATATGTGTTGCAACATAACACTGGCAGTGTCAGTGGTAAAGGGTGACGTTGGCATCCACCTGAAAGTAACTCAAAACAATAACAGTAAACCTGTACAAATTTCGCAGTATATAGACTAGATTATTTATAGCCTCATAGCAAGAGTGTCAGCCGTGCCGCTACTCTCGACACCAGGTACTGCCTACTGGTGAGGACTGTGGGAGACGAGAAGAAAATCCCTGCACTTGTGGTGCGTGTTCGCATATTGTTTTTTAGACGTGTTCTTGCCACATCTGCTGAGGTGACTGCTTTAGACGTGTGCTTACCACATTTTCTGAGCAGGGTGTATAATGGTTGTACGTCTGAGCAGCACTGTGCCGTCGTCGGTGCAGTGAACGAGGAAGCTGCTCGTGCAAGAGCTCTGCAATTGACGTTCATGGAGACACAAGAAGCTTGCGTTTGTGTGGAGTGCATTCGGCTGTGCACACAAAGTTCCTGCGGCGCACAAGACTTTCGGTGCACATTTTAACCCAAAATTTCAATTTGAAATTGTCTCTCAACTCCTAGCACCGACAGCATCCTCCATTTTGGCAGGGCTGTGTGACCATAGAGAAAGAAATTGTGTTACGTCGGGAACTGAGGGGCCACCTGTGTCGTCTGCTTTGAAACAGTTCAAGACCACACCAGACATCTTTCTCTACGCCGTCCACCCAACGGCGTAGCAACAGCAGCGTCGCTGAATTGTGCCCGTAATTCCTTTACTTGCACGATAAACAGCAGTAGCAAACCCCAGAGATGCGCTGAGATGCACATGCAAAAGCGAAACGACGCATGGCGGCCAAGACATATTTCTAGCTCCTGCAATCATGTCCGGTGTTTGCAGTATACGAAGGCCACGGCATGGCCTTTAAGACCGACTTCTGTTACCCAAGGGAACCATTACTGGAGGTAGGGTAGCCACCCTACTGGGTGTGCCCATTCATTTTGTGGTGGAAAAAAATGTCACAGTTTCGCCCTAAGGGCGAAGCAATGAATGCGATAGCAACACAGCAATGTCATACGAAGTAAGGTGAGCGGCTTTGGTAGCAATATGAATAGTAGTAAACATGAGCTGATTAAGTAAGCAGGTGTGCTGCGGCGTAAGTAGACCGACATGAAGAGAGACTCGATGACCACGAGAAGGCGCGTGTGAAACGGTGGTGTTGATGAGAAGCGCTTCCCGTGGGCAGCGCGTCCGCAGGGACGCACCTATAGTGCTGCACTGCCGATCCGGGCAGCATTGGATGTGTAACGTGCGTTGGAAAATGTGGCCCAACTATTACTAACTGAATGAACAAGCGTGGTTTGAGCGCGCACAAACAAACATGAATAGATCACACTGAATGACTGCAGACAACGACTCTTAAAACGCTGGCAGCGAGCCCATACGCTGCAGCGGGCGAAGGTACGTGCGGTCTATCGCTTCAACGGAAACTGAGCGGCGAATGCACGGCGCATAAAGGTCAGAGCCGTGTGGAGATAACGAGACGGTGCGGGCGAGCGACGCGCGCGGTTGTTGGCAGAGTAGAAGTGCGCCCCCCACCCCCCCCCTCCCGCGCTCCTTCCGGCGCTGGCTTCCCGCTTCCTTGCTTGCGCATGGGTGATTGAGTGCGTTCGCTCTCCGTGATAGCACGCGTCCCCGCCCGCTTCCGCTCGGGCATACGGCGCGCGGCGAAGATTTTATCTATAGGGAACCTCACGGCGACGAAGACAGCGACGGCAGAAATCCGGTTGAAGTGTCCATATAATTGCTATCGCAATAAAAAAGCAGGAAAGAGATTGATACGACTGGATCTGTTACAGTCAAAAGTAGTGGTACAACGTAGATTTTGAAGGAAAAAACAAAAAATAGGGAGATGTATACAAAAATGCTAGATAAAAAATATGCATAGCATACCTGATTAAATCAAGCAGGCTAGGTGACTATATGTCACCACCTCGTTTCAAAGGGGATGCCATTAGATTATCATCATCACCACTCAGTGTCACCAGACTGCTTTACAATTGAACTGCAACAATAAAAAATTCAAATACAAATTTTCTACTGCACCGAATCTATTGAAGATCTGCCAGCTTGCTGTGGGACGCGTACGGTTTAACATGCAATACATAATTTTGGTTTAAAAATTTGGTGTGATGGCCCAAGCTTGCTTGGGTGGGTACTATTCCTTTTATTGTGGTGAACTATGCGACAGTGTGCGTCTTGCCTTCCCGCGCTGGGGGCCTGCGATAAAAGCATAACAGTGCCGTTTAAGACCTTTCAGCGTCTGTATTTTGGGTCTGCTCAGTTCACTTTCCAAAGGGAAAGCCCATGGAGGTCAACCCCTACCCAAAACGAATGGTAAGCAGAAAACATTCGGGTGCACGTGTCGACTTCGTTACTTGCACAGCGATTGTTCTGTTACGGCAGATAATACTGCGTGGAACTTAATGGATTTCATGTACTGTGTTTTTCATGCACATGAATTAGCCGCATTCGAGTACTCATGACAGCGAAAAGAGAAAGCAACATATGACTAGCGTGCACAGAAATGGCTGTGCACACGTCGATGCCTCACTTGATTTTTTAGAGCGCAGCTCTTAGGAACCCGTTCCTGCGTTGAGCATTGGCGTAACCGAGCGAACAATGAAAGAGCGAATGCGGAGCGCAGCGGGGATAAAAGACGGCGATATCGAAGAAAGCGAGAAGAGGAGGGTGCAGTGGAACCATGAGGTGGAAAACGGAAGAGGAGGTTATGGCGAAAGCGTGAGAAGAAAAGCGTAGTGCCGCGCAAGACGGGCTCTGTGGTGACGACCGCTACGAGATGGCGCCAGAGTAGCGCGCTGTCATCTGTTCACCGATAACATGCGATTTCGCGTCCACCTATCCCATATATGGAAACAAAGCGCTGCTGTGAATCGTGCCCACACGTCACCCACACCTGCCTCTTGCGATCTCCCGATTAGCGAGGCAGTCGCGCCACACTTCGCTCAGTTTGCAACGTTCCGCATGAGACAGATTTGTCCGCGCCAGCCAATATATTGCCAACTTGCCAGTTTTTTTTTTTTTTTTCGTGCAGTGTGTGGGTGCTTGAACTGCTATAATTGCGCGATGCTCACACTCAGCCACATAAGAAGCATGTTCAGCCATTGCTAACAGAGCTGGTGCCCCCTGCAGCGATGTCGTACACTGTGGTCCCATAGAATAAAGAATCACTTTGGTGGTCCTGTATGAAAGGGAACACGGGAGCGCGTGGCCTGTGCTCTGCAGAGTTAGAGTCTATACCTAGCTAAAATATGCTATCATCCCCAGTGAAAATCCGTCCCATGCATCCCCAGAGGAACTCCGTCCCATGCCGCCAGCGTAAGGTGCCGTGGCGCCATCTGTTGAGTAAAACTTAAAACACTTTCTCGGCTCTCGGTGACGTCTCAGGCCTAACAGCGTCAAAACAAAACAACCGATCTCAATAATAACGACAAGAGAGCGCCGATAGTCTTCAGCTAGCGATGAGGTGAAGCGATGACTGATTGTACTATTTATTTTTTGCTGTCACAGCAGAGAGCAAGTTGCAAGAGCGAATTCAGATCGAAGCGGGCAGACTGATTGCTGCCATGTTGTTGTGCAATCGCTGTCCCCAGCGGATGTCGTCGCGCTGACTTCCGGGCGACAAGCCATATTTTCTGGCTGGCCAGAAACCGGCGACACGACCAGCGACAGCGACGGATAGCCCTCCGCGACGGCAAAACCTGTCGCTCGTCGCCGTCGCTTGTCGCTGTCGCTCGAAAATCGCGTGCATGCGGTTGGGCCTTTACTGTATATGTTCCCCTTGGGGACCAGAGTTGCGCATCTGATTGAATAGGGCGAATAGATTGAATCTGGCGAATAGGGGCTCACGCCCCTATTCGCCAAATCTGGTCAAATGCACAAAAAGCATTCTTTTGAGCGGCGAAAACCAACTTCACAGCTGCGCCTGCACCACACAGTTACTATGGGCTGGACTGCCGCCCGCCGCGCCACCACCTTCGAGGAAGGAGCAAGCACACTCGGTAGCTGAGCCGCGCCGTATCCTGAATTCAAGAGGAGTGGCTTTTCTCCTTAACACGGATGCGTTGGCGGGCAAGATGGGGTACCTATGTGCAACTCTGCTCCCGTAAGGAACATATCATCATCAGCCTATATTTATGTACACTGCAGGACCAAGGCCTCTCCCTGCAATCTCCGATTACCCATGTCTTGCGCTAGCTGATTCCAACTTGTGCCTGCAAATTTCCTAACTTCATCACCCCACTTAGTTTTCTGCCGTCCTTGACTGTGCTTCCCTTCTCTTGGTATCTATTCTGTAACTTTAATGGTCCACCGGTTATCCATCCTACGCATTACATGGCCTGCCCAGCTCCATTTTTTTCTCTTAACGTCAACTGGAATATCGGCTATCCCCGTTAGCTGTCTGATCCACACTGCTCTCTTCCAGTCTCTTCACATTAGGCCTAACATTTTTCGTTCCATCGCTCTTTGCGAGGTCCTCAACTTGTTCTCGAGCTTCTTTGTTAACCTCCAAGTTTCTGCCCCATATGTTAGCACCGGTAGAACGCAATGATTGTACACTTTTCTTTTCAACGACAGTGGTAATTAACAACAGGATTTGGTAATGACTGCCGTATGCACTCCGACCCAATTTTATTCTTCTGTAAACTTCCTTCTCATGATCAGGGTCTCCTGTGAGTAATTGACCTAGATAAACATACTCCTTTACAGACTCAAGAGGCTGACTGGTGATCCTGAATTCTTGTTCCCTTGCCAGGCTACTGAACATTACCTTTGTCTTCTCCATATTAATCTTCAACCCCACTCTTACATTTTCTCAGTTAAGGTTCTCAATCATTTGTTGCAATTTGTCCCCATTGTTGCTGAATAGGACAATAGGGAGTTAAAGTCCCTTGATAATTTTAAAGTACCGCCACTCTTTGAACGATGCCGCCACCGCGCGGCCTCCTCCTCACGCGTCCCCTCCGCAGGAACTGGCTTCACGCCCGTTTTCCTGCACGACGATTGGTCTCCCTGCTGTTGCCCTTGGAAACCAGCGTATCTTGCGTTTTGCTTTTTCGTTCGCGCCATTTTTCACCTTAGCTCGGCGTATAGAGAATGTTGCACGCTGTTTCGTGCACTGTCTGCTAGTTCTATGCCATGCTGCTGCGCATATAACTGCAGCAAGAAGCGTGAAGATGGTTATGCAGTTTTTATGATACCGCAAGGAAAGCGTGATGGCTTGCGCAAGAAGCAGTGGCTGCACAACATTGGCCGAAAGAACTTTGTTCTGACAAATAACAGCGTTGTTAGTGAGGTAAGGAGCCTTTTTTATAGCTCGTATCAAAGCATCCCCTAATGCTGCATTTTTTCATTCTTCTGGCCTGCTCATTAGCGTCTTTGCTGTGGCTTTGCTTTGTACGTTGCATAAAAATGGGGTTCACCTCAGTATGCCGAATATTCTGCTGGGACTCCATCACCTTGCACGTCGTCAACTGTTATTCATTCGGAAATGCAGCACTATAGATTCTGCTTTCCACTCAACAATTATGCCTAAAGATACAGCCTCTCGATCGCACTTTTCGTGATTGTTAGGATCCGTTGCCTGTTTTACTGAAAATCGAAATAATGGCTTGTAGAGGAGCTATTCTTTCCAGCTTACTTCAATGTGTGTTTCACTCACTTAAATACAATGAATGCAGGGCCTGAAAAAAATTAATAGCAAGTGTACCCGTGGTATTGCAGGTGATGAGCGCTAGCTAGTTCACATTTTAAGGCAAAAGCCTTAGTTGGATCTGTTTCAAGGTTGCATAGTGAGGTACAGAAAGTCACGTGACCTAAGCAAGGCCAGAAGCGAACCAAAGCATGTGCAGCCGTGTATAATAGATTATTAATGATTAGCAAAGTTAATTAATGACTGATTAGTGATTGGATTAAGGTGTAATAAGGAGGATTAGGGTGGATTAAGGTCGAATAAGGTGGATTAGGGTGGATCAAGGTGAATTACAGTAGACTTTACAAGGCCTTCGCATTCGCCTCTCTAAGGCGATAGCTAAGGACACCTGGGAATTTTTTTTCAGTTCTTGAATTTGCTTTGAACTGGGCTGCCATGTACGCATGAGTGGGTGCATGACGATTATTATTTGGTTTTCTCACGGATACAGGCAATGTGCAGGGGGTGTTCACATGATCGCGCACCCTTGCTGTTGATATCGACTTCTAGGCGGAGGCTGGGAGTCTTCGCTTTATTAGTGAATGTGTTAAAATCACCTTTCTTCGGTTTTGTTCTGTGGGTAAACTTTTTCCATCGATGTAACACGAGCCGAAGTCATTGCATCAATGCGCTTTGATTACGAAGGTTGAGCAATAAATAATGATTATGGTTATGATGTAGTAGGCAATAATAATAGCACGTCCTTTATACTATAAGGACATTTTATTCATCCTGCCTGAGTGATCAACTCTTCACTAAATGTTCTAGCTACATTTCACTGAAGACCCTCCTATTCAATAGACCACAGTGCAAAAGCTACTTTCACATTGAGACAAACACATGGACGGACGATGCACTCGCGACTAATTCATTATAAGGAGACACGCTGAATATAATACCTGCGGTGCACATGCGCCCACAGGCAAGAAAAAAAAGCCAAACACAGAGGGGTGTGCCACAAGCAATACTAGATCAGATGCACAAAGTAAAGCATCATATCATGTGGCAGAAAAATGTCTGGAGTACAGAACTCGCCTCAAAGCTCCTTTACATCAGTGTGCCTCATTCATACGGCTTTAAGAAGAAACCAACCTCCTCATAAACCTTGCTTTCAGCATTCTCGATGCTGTTATCACCATTTTTCAAAATGTTCTACACCACTGGGGCGTGCAACTGGCCCAAAATCATGTGCCTCCGTCGAATGCTGCAGCCCGTCCGCGGGAGCCAAGGTGGAAAAGCGTGCCGTGCGCAGTGTGCGCGAGGAGAATCGAGGAGGAAAGCGCGGCGGGGAGGAGTGTGGCTACTTTCAAATTATCAAGGGGCTTTATGCAGAGTTAGAGTTACTGTACATAGCTCCTGCAGGGAGCATATACAGGGTGTCCCAGCTATCACGCACCACGATTTAAAAAAAGAGGAACAGCGTTACGCGAAGCCAACCTAGTGCGTATTGTTTCCAGTACAGTGGAGTAGCCGCCAGTAATTTTTTCGTTGGTGAGATTTAATTAATCGTAATTAATTATCTAACTCGAGAAGTACTGTCCTAATTATCAATGTGTCAATGAGAAAGTTGTAGAACAACATGAAAAACTCCCGATACAGCTTTCTGTTGCTCAATACGTGCTACATAAATGCGTTTTTCCGAGCGTCGAAGAAGCCCGCGAATACACGCAGAATTGCCGCACGACTGGCCGCTCGAGGCACTTTGCGTGTATTCGCGGGTTTCTTTCACACTCGGAAAAACACATTTATATAGCACATATTGAGCAACGGAAAGCTGTATCGGGAGTTTTTCATGTTGCTTGTGGGGATGCGCAACTCTCACGCGTCCCCTGATGTTGTTTTCCCCGCATAGGTCGCGTCTCCTGTAGTCCCGACTTCTCCGCGTGGCTAAGCGGCGGCGGCGGCGGTTGTAGTGGTGGCGACGCATTGCGAGAGATGGCGGGGTGACTTGGGGGTAAAAGGTCGAAGGCGCTTCAAGTTGGTCTTTATTCTATGGTGCTTCCTCTTCGTGTTGGGGCAATGCCTCATTGGTTGGCGCGGTGAGCGATGTGGACGTCTCGCGCGTGCGCCAATCCACGCTTCGCGAGACCGTCTCGCGAAGCTAGGAGCAGGATACCGGTATGGACGAACGTGCCACCGTTCGCGTGACCGTACACATGAACGATTAGGCGATGGTGTCATAGCATGGGGCGAACATATTCACTCGCTATTGACCCTTTTCCCGGCGCAGCCGTGGGCGCTGCCATGTTTGATCACATGGTGACGCGTCCATTGCTTGCTACCCTCAACTGCCCCCTTGTTTACAATGGCGCGGCTTAGAAAACCTGTTTTCGGAGATATCGTAGACGGTGACTAGGTGGACGACACGAAGCTTTAATCACAGCTTCAGAGAACTCAGAGAACATGCAAAAGCGATTTCGGAGCTGATTAAGCTATGCGCAAAGGGCGCAAGCAACGTATATGGTGCTTGTTCTAAAAGCGGGTCTAAATATGTATTCCAAGCTATCCAAACATTTCGCTCATGAATTCAGTCAGGATTAGTGTGTTTTGCTCTTTAAATAACCTGCGCAGTGCAAGTTTGCCCCCGTATCATCGCTGCCAGTTCTTTCTTTGGCAAATATTTTGGAGCAGTGGCTTGTCAGTTTGACTCGGTGAACTTCCTCGGTGCGGACACTATCTGATATTTTCTGCCTAATCGCTCGTGGGTGTGCTCAGTTCCGATAGATTTGTTCTTGCTGCGCGCAAAGCTTGAAACGTAGCTGTTTTGTACATTGTAATACCTTGTAGCAAATATATATTACAGCTAGTAACTCGCTTACTCTTGTGGACTGACACAAAACATTCAGCTTTGACCATTCGTGCGCCATCGGTGTAGTCCGTCATTTATTGAGCATTTACAGTGCGCATATATTCAAGTGTGCACCCATTCACTTATTCTTGATACGTCGGCGATAGAGTGGGCATAAGTTTTCCTGCCATTTGGGACAGATGTGTATAGATAATGTGCGCGCAACTTACTGTGACAGGAAGCGGCGTTACTCCCTTTGTCATTGTTTAACGAGTGGTACTCACTCTTGTCGACGTTCTGGGGATGAAGCCCTTTCTTTGAAGTTTAGCGATACAAGGCTGGCGGATGAGCAAATTTCTGTATCCTCGAGGAAAGCCGTACATGTCAAAGTGCCAGTAACACGTTCCAACAGTTGCAGCACCGGTCCGCGAACTTGGCCACACAGATTCATTCCATTCCTTAACATGCCAGTCACTATTTTTGCATCCAACTACTGCACACGTCTTCAATCCACATGATTCAATCTAGCATGATTGGAGCACAGTGTGTTAGCGAAAACTTAGTTGCATTTCCGACAGCTGATTGCACAGAAGCAAGGTAGAAGCGGTAATGGTTTCGTATTCGTGCGCGGTCACTGAGGAGACGTATGACGCGCCGCCGTGAGTGCCATCTCGTTTCTCTAAAACAAACTGCTCCGCGAAAAGGGTCAATACCCCTTTTCCAGACAGAGCTTTCTGTCTATATTGACCCTTTTCGCGGAGCAGTTTGTCACAACATCACAAGAATGTTAGACGCCACAACACGAAGATTGGACAAATCCATGAGCTAACTATCATTCCCATGACAGCTAAATGGTTGCAGCAGCAGAGTTCCCTAAAGTAATTTTTGTGGGATCGACTAGTTTGCTCACTAGAAACGAGATGGTGCTTCCGGCCTGCCCAGCCATTTCTTGCCTCAAGATCTGCAGCTGTGCCACGGTGGGCACTCGTTCCCGGCTATGGCGACTGCGTTCTAATAGGGGTGGAATGCAAAAACACTCTTGTGCTTTCAATTTATACAGACATTAATAACCATCAGGTGGCTGTAATGATTCCAGAGGCACCTACTACAGTAAGTCTACTTTTTGTTAACATAACGAATGTAACAGATATCACTTTTTGTGATGCAGTAGACAACATATAGGATATACATCGCTTTATTGGTGTACCTACTGGTGCATTGTCTTATACCCACATCACATAGGCACTCGTGAACTCTATCTAATGGAGTGCAAGATTCCCTAAAGGAATCCGACCTCAAGGGATTGTGTGTGATAAGATAGCTCGCCAGCTTATGCAGCGTCAGCAGTTACAGCGCCGCTGTGGCACTAGCGATGCGGTCTATAAAAGCCGCTGCTTCCTGATAATAAATGTTCCTTTGGTTGTTGCTTGTTGAAGGCAAAGGGCGCTTTTCTTTCCGCCTCGTTGCGATGCAAACATGGTGTCAGAAGTGGCGCCCGCCGATCTGAGGCAACACAGCTATCGGACGTCAGACTAGCCCTGAAACGAGGACGCAGTGGGCCCACTGAACAGTGCCAGATGCCAGACAAGCCACCAGGTACCTTACAAGGAAAGACCAAGTAAGATGGCTTTGTTTCAAATTGCTCCACCCGAGCCCTTCAGCTTCGCAACACCCAACGACTGGCCTCCCTGGAAACAGCAATTTCTTCGCTTCCGAACTGCGTCTGGACTAAACGGGAAGCCAGAAAAGAGTCAAGTAGATGTATTGGTGTGGGACCTCAGGCCGAGAATATCTTCAAAACGTTCAAACTTGAACCTGACGACCAGAAAAAGTTTGAGGTCGTACTGCAGGAGTACGAGGCCTACTTTGTTCCTTGGCAGAACATCATTTATGAAAGGGTTAAGTTTAACACCCGAACACAACAAGACGGCGAATCAGTCGAGGATTTCGTTACCGCACTGCACACGCTTGCTTCCACGTGCGACTACGGGGACTGCGAGAAAATTTAATTCGAGATCGTCTCGTGGTGGGCCTGCAAGATTGTAAAATCTCGAGAGCTCTGCAACTCGATCCGGACCTAAAACTACAGAAAGCATTGTTGGTGGCACAACAGCACGAGACCGTCAACCAACAGCAGGCAGAGCTTCACTGCGTGTGAGAACAGGAAGTCCACCAAATACAGTCCCAGAGGGGTACGCAACAAGTGGGGAAGAACGTGCCTCCGCCTGAAAGTGGAAGCAACGTTCCCAAAACATGTGGCTGGTGTGGAAGAAACAGGCACAATCGAGCGTCCCGTCCAGCAAAAGGTGCAGTCTGCAGAAAGTGCGACAAAAGAGGACACTTCGAGGTGGTTTGCCAGTCAACCAGAGCTGTCAGGAACGTTGAAAACCGGACCGAGGAACCACGCTTCCTTGGAGTCGCATCCCATTCATCCGCTTACAGGTGGGAAGTTCCAGTACTTGTTGAATCTTCGAACGTGGTATTTAATATAGACACTGGCGCAGACGAAACGGTCGTTCCGGTGGAGCTCTTCAATTGCACCTTTCCCGCAATAAAACTTCAACCAGCAAGGCGCCGGCTTCAGGGACCTGATGGTAAATCCCTTGCCATATGTGGTATGGCTCTCACGAATATGACGTTTGCGGAAACGAACAGCCGCGAAGACGTGTACATACTTCAAGGCCTCCGAACCCCTCTTCTTGGGAAACCAGCGATAGAAAGGCTCTGCGTACCACCACAAATCAACATAATAAAGAAACTAGACCCCGAATCTGAGTTTCCACAAGTGTTCCAGGGACTGGGGACCTTCAAAGAAGAGTATGACCTCAAGTTGAACCCTGAAGCAAAGCCTTTCGCTCTGTCCTCCCCACGCAGAGTCTCCCTGCCTTTGTTCGAAAAAACAAGGCAAGAGCTCGAGCAGATGCAAGCACTATGCGTCATTTCTCCTGTCACCGAGCCTACTACATGGTGCACACGTATGGTTGTCGTTCTTAAACCCTCTGGTGCTGTTCGAATCTGTGTCGACTTCACGGAACTCAACAGATACGTTCAACGAGAATGGCATCCCATCCCGGCCGTCGAGTACACCATCGAAATTCTACGGGGAGCGAGCACGTTTTCGAAACTCGACGCGAACTCGGGTTTCTGGCAGATACCGCTGAGTGAAGGGAGCACGGAATTCACAACTTTTATCACACCGTTCGGACGATTTTATTTCAACCGACTTCCATTCGGAATCGTCGGCCCCCGAACATTTTCAAAGACGAATGGGACAGGTTCTTTCAGGACAGGAGGGAGTCGTCTGCCACATGGACGATGTGCTTATTTGGGGTGCCATGCAGGAGCAGCATGACGAGCGGCTTCAGGCAGTGATGAACCGCCTCCGCACAGCGGGTATTACTTTGAACAGAGATAAGTGCGTGTTCAGTGTCACCCATATTTCATTTCTGGGACATACAATCGGGAACAATGCAGTGCGTCCTGATAAGCAAAAGCTTGACGTGGTGACAGAAATGCCACATCCGACGTCCAAGACAGAGTTATGGCGCGTGATGGGCATGGCAAATTACCTAGCCCGCTTTGTGCCCCGCATGGCGGAAGTCCTTCAGCCTCTTTCTTTCATGATGAGCTCAAGACAGGATTTTGTGTGGGGCCCCGCGCAAGAAGCCGCCTTCAAGAAGTGGAAAACTCTTCTTTCATCGGACCCTGTTCTGGGAATCTACGATTCAAACAAGGAAACAGTGGTGACAGCAGACACCTCACCGTACGGTCTTGGAGCTGTCCTGCGCCAAAGGCAAAAAGACAGTCAGTTCAAAGTGATTTCTTATGCTTCCAGAACTCTTACAACCACCGAGCGGCGATACGCCCAAATTGAAAAAGAAGGACTTGCCCTCGTGTGGGCTAGTGAAAAGTTCCATGATTATCTCGTAGGAAAGCACTTTAGCCTCGAGACAGATCACAAACCACTCGCGTCTTTGTTTGGGTCAAAAGGAATTGACGAATTAACACCGAGGCTACAAAGAATGCACATGCGTCTGATGCGCTACAAGTATGACATTGTGTACGTTCCAGGCCGGGACCTGACGGTGGCAGACGCACTTTCTCCGTCACCTCTTCCACAAACGGAATCCATGGAACTGGAGGGCGAGATCCAGGGCTACCTGCGATTAGTGGCTTCGTCAGTCCCATTAACAGCGCCGAGTTTACAGCTTACCGCCCAGGAGCAAGAGAAAGATCAGGTATGTCAAGCTCTTATCAATCTGTGTACAAAAGGCTGACCAAGCCGTCGAGACGTTGGGTTTGACCTGAAGCCTTACTGGAATGAGAGGCAAAGCATTGCCCTTGTTGAAAACCTGCTCATGTGCGGCTCTTCGATAGTGATCCCATCGACACTACGGCAGTCCGTCCTTAAAATAATTCACGAGGGACACTTCGGAATAGAGAAGTGCCGGGCACGTTCCAAGAGCTCAGTTTGGTGGCCATATATCGACAGGGACATAGAACGGCTTGTTAAGAACTGCCTCAAGCAGAGCACCAACCGAAAGATGCCCCCGCAACAGACCAAGTTTCCAGATAGGCCATGGCAGCGCATTGCGATGGATTCTTTCTTGAGGGAAAATGGTGGCTGATCGTCACGGATTCTTTTTCACGATACTCGGAGCTCGTACCGCTGAATAACCTGACTTCATCAGCAGTAATAAACCACTGCAAATCCATTTTCGCCAGACACAGGATTCCGGAAGTAGTTGTTTCCGATAATGGGCTGCAATTCTCAAGAGCCTTCGGCGCTGAATTTTCAAAGTTTGCAACAGAGTACAACTTTCAACACGTGACGTCTAGCCCTCATTATCATCACAGCAACGGAATGGCAGAGTCCGCCGTGAAAATTATCAAGGGCTCCTTAAAGAAAACTGCTGACACTTGTAAAACTCTTCTGGCCTACAGGACAAGCCCACTGACGAACGGATGCAGCCCCGCCGAGCTGCTCATGGGGAGACGACTGCGCATGGCCCTGCCTACGTCCTGCGAAAGCCTTCAGCCTCAGACGCCAGACTTCCAAGAACTGGCAGCTTTCGAGAAGCCGCAGCGTCAGCGCCAGAAGAGAGACTACGACCAACGCCACAGAGTGCGCAATCTTTCCGAGCTGTCCGAAGGAACAGACGTATGGATCGTATACAGTGGAATCTCGATGACACGAATCTCACGGGGTCACAAAAAATATCCGTATTAGCCGAAATCCGTATCATCGAAACGCAAATAAAACTAGCTAATTTAAAGAGTCAGACGTGAACTCACTCAGGTACATGCACATAAAAAGCATTTACAGTATAGACCACTTATAACGTAACCGTTTATAGTGCAGAACTGGCTACAACGTGGCCTTTTCCGACTCCCATTTACCCTGCCATCGAACTCCATGTATACGCATACCGCTTACAGTGCAGCCGCTTGAGACGAAATACCGGTTATAATACGGCTTCCGCGGGAAAATCTCGCCGACAAGGGCGGTAGCGGCACGCTTCTCAACGAGGTGCGCCCACTGATGGGAGAAGAGATCAACGAGGGCGATGCGGAGGAGGAGCATGAGACGTGAAGCACGAGTCCAAGGGCGATAAAAATGTCACCGCGCGCCGTATGTGTGAGTGAAGGCACGCGGGGGACGTGCGCCTTCACGCAGAGCGACCGCACAGCAGAGAGCAAACGCGTCCATCGCGCGAAAGGCCGTGGGGGTATGGGAGGGAGGGACGCTGTGCTGCGGTACCAAATGCGTATCTTGCAACCGTGCACAAGGGTAACTGGCAACGCAATTTCCCACGCGAAAGAAGCAAAGCGGGAAGGCAGCGCGGGAGGGGGGGGGGGGCTTCTACTCTGCCAATGCGTTCTTGTACTCTGCGCCTTTGCCGGCTGTCGGTGCTGTCGCGCGCACCGTATCTTGCAAGCGATCTCCACACGGCTGTGACCTTTGCATGCGCTGTGCTTATGCCGCTCAGTTTCCGTTGAAGCGATAGACCGCACGAACCTTCGCTCGCTGCGGCGGCCGTGCTTCCCCACGCCTGCGTGGGGAAAAGCAACAAAAGCGCCACCGCTTCAAACTCTTCGCGACCAGTCGCGGCCTCCGCGCTGTCCGCGCCCCCGCACTAAAATAGGAAGAAAGCGCGTAACTGCGCGCTGTTCTCTTTCGCGGCCGTCGGTGGGGCGGCGTTTATTCGTATCAACTAACGCGGCTCGAAACTCGATTCATAACAACCATTCTCTATCACGTTGCAAAGTAATGGGGCTCGGCCGGGACCACAGAAAAATTTGTATCATCCGGAAATTCGTATTAGCCGTGATCGTATCATCGAGATTCCACTGTACCTCCAAAGAGAAGGAGTCGTCCGAGGAAGCACCGGCGAGCCCAGATCGTACTGTGTCGACTCCGGGGAAACTTCTCTATGCAGAAATCGCACTCCGTCTCGTCCCGCTGCCTCCGACCAGTTTAGAAGACGGCCGAGGAACAACGCAACTGACAGCAGAATCGCCGGAAATATGCAGCGATGAAAGAAGCAGAGCGCAGCAGTGTAACAATCCCTGTCACAATCACACACGAAGCGGAAGGTGTGTGGTTCCTCCAGAACGATTTCAAGCTTCGTAACAAGAGTGGCTTCAAAAAAAAAAAAAAAAAGGAAAGAGGGAGATGTGTGATAAGATAGCTCACCAGCTTATGCAGCGTCAGCAGTTACAGCACCGCTGTGGCACTAGCGATGCAGTCTATAAAAGCCGCTGCTTCCTGATAATAAATGTTCCTTTGGTTGTTACTTGTTGAAGGACGCTTTTCTTTCCGCCTTGTCGCAACGCACAGATTGTGGTCGTGTCACACGGCCGCTCGAGTTTTTCACGTAAGCTGTAATGGGTAGATTATGCACTCTTCAGTTTACATACGTGCACAAAAATTTAATTGCTCCTGAAGATATTTTACCTAAAGTTGTTTCAATGAAAAACTATAATTAAAATTTTATGCGAGAAGAGTGATTTTCTCAAAAGTAAAATGGCACTCAATAAACATAGCAACACCTACAGCGACGCTGGCAACCATGTGTTTGCCTGTGTTTTTATGTACGGCGTGGTATGGCAACTGATTTTTGCTGTAACCGTATCCCGACTGCAACATTTTGTTCCTGGTCATTCTGCACACAATTACGAAGCACAAATGGGCACAACCACAACATGATGCACGCACAGTAAACCTCACAGTAGCGCTCTGGGTTGAGAGTATAGTGAAGCAACAAACAAATGCAATAAAGCATTGCTCGAACTGTTCTGTAATGGAACCAAACTTGCTATATTTACAAGCAAGACTGAATTAAAGACAAACGAAAATTAACATCTCGGTTCTATGTCAGAGTACTCCCTTCAACCCCCCCTCCTCAAGGAAGATAACCACTCTCCATTCACCAAAAGCTCCATTAAACTCCCTTAGCAGAAGGGTGGCAATGTGACACTGAGTGAATCTCCCCTCAAGATTAAGACAAAGGAGTTAAAAGGAGTTTACGGGTGCCCATGTGGCACGGGTATCATATAAGCTGGCTCAGCATATTCCTGCTGTTAACACACTAGCTTGTATTATATCAACTAAATGAAATGTGAAGTATGACATTACACAAAACCTCTTTATTGCAAGATGTCTTCTAGATGGCTTTTTTTATTTATTTAAGGAACTAGAGGAACTTTAATACAGTACTTAGCAATCAAAGTCCACATTTTTTCACCTATTCTGAATGACAGCTCATTTTGGCATGTAATACGTAGCTGAAGTGCACGCACAAAAACTGGTTGCCCCATGTAACAGGCAAATCACGCTCAGCATGAGCCATCCGTGAGGGCATGTCATCAAGTGTTGTTTATGAGATGCTATCGGTTCCTAATTTACTAACAAAAGCTATATACTGTCTACGCAACACTAACGGCTGCTAGGCTTCACAAAGGAATGTCAACCCCAACCACGTGTCTCGGCCACTTCATTTTCACTGCGGTAGTGCCGAGGTCGCTTCCATGAACCCTGCTGATGCTTTGCCTTCTTGGTACTTCTCAGAATGTCTCGTTTTGAGACATGCAAGTTCACCAGCTGCTGCAGTTCCTCTGGCACGTCTTGACGAGCTTCCTGTAGTACTGCAATAAGCTGCTTAGCCTGTGCAGCATCGTCGGGAGTGAATAAGGTGATGGAAGTGCCCTCTTGGTCACTGCGACCAGTGCGGCCGATACGATGCACATAGCTTTCTGAAGTGTCTGGGTAGTCATAGTTGATGACATACTTAATGTCACTCACATCAAGGCCCCTTGCAGCAACATCAGTAGCGACCATGATCGGAGTGGCACCACTGCGAAAACGATCAAGTGCAATGTCCCGCTTGCTCTGTGATAGGTCACCATGAGTGGCCACAGCTCGGAAGCGCTCGCTTTGCAGCTTCTGCAGCAGGTGTACCACCCTCGACTTGCGGGCAACAAAGATCAGTGTGCGCTGTTCCCCTTCCTCCATGATGTCCTGTAGAATGCTCAGCAGCTTTCTTTCTTTCTCGAACTGATCACATACCTGCACAAAATACCAGAAGGTGTTTAAACACCATTAGCAGCTGGACGCCACTTCTGACACACTTAAAAATGTGAATGAAAAGAGTCATCCATATGACTGTAACAAACGAAACCCAATACGGGTTTCTCAGAGAGAAAGCTCTGTGATTGTATCTTCCCTTTCATGAACTTTTCGTCACCTTGTGGGCTTCCGCAGAACTGATTTGCCATATTTAGTATCCCTGAGCTTTGAGTTGTCAATTGATTCATCCTCACTCTATGATTGTCTAGCCTCCTGGTTAGCTCAGATAATACAGTGACTGACTCGAAAAGGCGTTGGTTACAGGTTGGGTTCCCGGACCAGGACAAAGTTTTCTTCACCTGCAAAGCTTTCTTTCTGAGAAATCATTTCCTTTATAGCTTCGTGCTACAATCGGGTGGATGACAATCTTCCCTTTCATGAACCTTCATCCAGCTTGCGAGCTTCCGCATTTGCCACTTAAGAATGTGCTGCAACGTCATCCCTACAACTGGCAAGATACGAATAAATGTGCAGATAATTCTTTGTCTGATTCTTTTTTTACTTTAATTTGTCTCACAAGAGCATCAAATTGACTTTTTAAGAAACAATGCAAATTTTACTGATCTGCCAGTTCGAGAAGGAGTGTGTTGAAAAACCAATATTCTGTTTGATACGTTCCACAATAGGCAGAGGTACTGCAGAGGTACTGAAACTCAATAAACACAGATAGCATGAAACTTCCAGGCGGTGTTGCCACCGCCTAGAAGTTCTCGCAACAGTTAGCTGTGACATCACAGATTTTGACGGTGTCTCTTCGGGCTTAGTTAACATTTCATTGGTAAAGATGGGCTGCATTGTGTTTCAAAAGAGTCAAGAATAAGCAAATTTCAAGAACCTTAACTTTAATTAATGAAGTAATGATTTTATTGGCATAGCAGCCGTCACGACTATAATAGGCCAGGGCAGTTATTGTTAGAGAACGAGGGTTTCTTTTTGTGGGTAAAATTTTTTTTACGGTGATATTACACTTGGCTAGAGATGGAGTAAAATAGCTATTGCTTTTAGGTACGTAGAGGTGTTTTTGAGTGGTGCCAATTTATAGAATGTTTTACAACTACCACATACAATTGCACCCTCAATGAATACTTCGTGATCAAGACTTTCCACTGAGCTACAACACCCAAAGACGAGAAAATACCTTGAAATCCGTCACGTACTGACGCTAGGGCTTTGGTGAGGGGAAAAAAAGAACCTTGAGCTTCATTTTCTCCTCTAATAATCAACTATTACCGCAAAGTTAATGAATAGAGGAATTTGGAAAAAATACTTTGTCAGTCTAAACTGATTCAGTCTTTCTGTTTAGCATTCCTTTAAGACCCCTCAATGTAAACCTGAAGTTTAGAGGCCAACTGCAGTGCAATTTCACTTTGGCTAAATTTACTATAAATGATCACTGTATACTACTGAAGAAATCTTAAGTAGTGTATACTATTGAAGAAATCTTAGCAAAGCTGCAGGGTTGGTAATTACCAAATTTCCCTATTAACAGTCTTTAAATAGCAAGTAAGAATGTGACGGGTGTACCTGGCAGTTAGCGAATATGATGCAAAACTCATAATGCTGCCTCCAAGGAGCCGTGCTGGTTGTTAACATTCTGGGTGGTGTATCATTTCTGGCAAGCAGTAACAGCAGCGGATTTTTTCAGTTGCAGTATGAAAACATCTTTGCAAGCTTTACGTAATGCATCGACATGCATTTCAAATGTAAAATTTTGCACGGCGGCTGCTCTTTTATCGTGTCAGGACTCGTTTTACAGTCTACAAGTTATAGTTGTCTACAACTCATGGCTAAGCAAGCTTCTCCTTGCACTGTGGATACAGGCACACTAGCATGGTTTCACTGCCACAAGCAGCTTGGCTTTGCTTGTACTACTTAAAGGCTTTAGGTTGCACAGAGACAATACCACACACCCTAGTAGGAACAAAATAAACCAAGTCTTTGTTGTTCTGTCATGCACAATATGCAGGAATCTGGTTTCCATCTCTCATTGTCCCATGTCACTTTACCGCGCAGCAACTTCAGCAACACTAAAAAAGTGCAATGTAGTGGCAAGTCATACACATGTAGTCTGTCAAAAGTTGACTCCATAACCACAAAATACTTGCTTTTTAATACTTCATGCTCTAATACATTATTTTATTTATACTATAGTCGTAGCAATTTTTACTCTAACAATCTACATGTCTCACCACAAAACCACTGTTTGATGCTTTTGAGGCATTAAAATTTATTAATAAAAAATTCAGAGGTCACTACTTAAGTCATGAGGTTTGCTGCAGGACTCCTGCAACATGCCTAGCACTCCACCCAAAGATCAGAAAAAAAAAAAAAAAATGCAGAGCACTGTCCCTCATAACCTCTGCAACTATTATTGTAATTATTGTTTTTACGCAATTTCGAAAGGGGCGCAGACCCCTGTCAAGCCGAATTGATTTTGGCTTTTTGTCTGTGCCGCCTACATCATGTATTGGATGTGAAATAAATTTGATTTGATTTGAACTAAAGTCCTACAAGAATCACACAATATATAGCTTGGTTAAAGGTCTGGTCAAATGTGCAAGGGATTTGAGACAGACTACAACCTCAAGGAGACTTGTATAGAATGCATAGGCAGTGCACTGCAGAGCAAAAACATCAGAGTGGCACCACTAGTACTGGAGTATGTGTCTGGAAATTTAATGTTCATGCAGCTGTACCGTGTAACTGCAGAGTTTGAAGTCCAGCAGCTACAAGAATGTTGCTTCCTCCACTGAGGAATGCACTGACTGCACACCCTAGAAAACTGTGCTGGTAAGAGTATGCTGCCATCTTGAAAAGCGTGCGAGGGCAAGGAATATTTTAACTGACAGCACATTCATTTTTAGTAGATACCCCTGCTTTGCTTTTGAATATGTACAAGAACTTCAGCACATTCACAGAAGGACAATTTGTCCAGGTTCTGAAATTGAACCCGGCATCAGTGTCTTTCAAGGGCAATTGAACAGTTCTTTCAACTGAGCTAACCATGAAGTCAAAATATGGATGTGTGAGAGCATCTAAAAATTGCCTGATTAGTTGTTAGTACAAGTGACTGCACAAGGAAGGCCAGGTTTGATCCTTGGACCAGGATGAACTTTTCATCCATGAAGCTTTCTTTTTGAGGAATCTTCGTAGCTCCATGTCAGTTTTGTGTGGACATTTTTCTTTTATTAAATGAGGATTACATTGCTTATTTATAAAGAAAAACTTGAATTTGTTCAATTTGTATCCTTTTCATCTATGAAAAAAAAAAAGCCAAATCATACAAACATGATTTAGGAGTGCTTTCATTGGTACCATGACATGCACGCAAAATGCTGCACTCATACGCCATATTCAACCAGACCCCCCCCACACACACACACAAAAAGAAAACCAATTACAACACATGCTATGAGCCTAGCCTGATTTACTGTTTCTGGCTCAAAACTTGCGTATCAGTAAATTAAAGTTGCCTTACTTATTTTGAATAGCTCTTGCAGTCGTATACTTCCGCGTTTGAAGAAACTGGTAGTGTATTAACAATGATTATTACAACTGACAAGCACAAGCTTCTTTCTGCATGTGGTTACAATCACACGTCTCCGAACAGATTTCAAAGCACAGCATGAGGATAATGCAATTACGAAGCAGTCACTGTGTCAATCTGCAAGTCTTTATGAAGATTAAGGCATTTTCCAAACACCATCCTAAATACACCGACGAGGGCACTAGGTAGCCCTCAAGCTGGTTTACGCGAGTGATTGGCGTACTTACGTGGATGACTTGCTTAATGTTGTGGTTGGCGCATAGGTCTGTCGAGCCTACTGTGACCTGCATGTGATCAGGGATCATGAATTCTTGAGCCAGAGAGCGCACCTCGTTAGGCCAAGTAGCGCTCCACATGACAGTCTGCCGATCTGGTCTGATCTGCTCGATGATTTTACGGATCTGCGGCTCGAAGCCCATGTCCAACATGCGGTCCGCCTCGTCCAAGACAAGAAATGTACAGCGTAGAAGGTTCACAGCACCTGTCTCCAAGATATCCAAAAGTCTGCCGGGTGTCGCTACACACATGTGCACGCCCCGTCGGAGCCGCTCAATCTGAGGACCCTTTGAGACGCCTCCGTACACTGGCGTGCCTGTCAAGCCAAACGCACCTTCGCACCATTCATACGCCACCTGCGAAATCTGCTGGACAAGTTCGCGCGTCGGCGCCAGCACCACGCTGATCGGCCCCTCTCCTCGTGGCCGCTGCTGGTGCGACATGTGAATGGCCGCAGGGAGAACGTACGCCAGCGTTTTTCCGGAGCCAGTCTGGGCGATACCGACCAAATCGCAGCCACTCATAACTATCGGCCATGCCTGCGCTTGTATGGGCGACGGCTGTGTAATGTTCTTGCGCTCAAAAAGGGGACGGCATTCTGGCGGAAAGTTGCACTCTTCAAGCGTTAGAATGGGCTTCGGAACATGATCTCGACCGTGGCCCTGCACAGTTATTTCGTGCTCTGCGCGGAATGCACTCACATCTTTCTCGCTTCGCGCAGCTGTCACTTCGCTCTCCGCATAAAAGTTCTTTTCAAACGGCGGCAGTTTAAGACTGTCGAACCTCGGAGCGACCAACGTTCGCCCAAGCGTGTTACCTGCTCGCCAAAGTGCGTCGCGCTCTCCAGGCCATCTATTGTACGTGTTCTTTCCTCTCGAAGCAACTGGAATGCACTGCCGGACGAATTTAGCAAACATTATTGAGACTTCTGTGCTGTCGAGGCGAACTTTACAATAGTTGTATCATTGCGATCACAGAGACCATTGCCAATTTAGATTGCATGAACTACACGGACCATGCGCCTTACTGTCCTTGATCCTTGCGTGAGCAACACGAGCTAAGCGGCATGGCGCATGGCGTGGTCTTATGCTGGATACGGATCGGCCGACCGGCTTCGCGCAGATTCTTGAGAGTTTAGAGCATGTTTAGAGCATAGAGTTTCATATTACTATAACTCTATAGAAACCATAGAGTTTCATATTACTATATTTATTTAAAAACTCTATAGAAACTCTATGGTTTAGAGCATGGAGTGGTTTAGAGCGACTCTACTTGCGTTCTTGCGTAGTGTACTTGCGTAGTCGTTTGCAGTTACATCGTTTTATGTGTCTTTAAAACGTTAAACTTAAGCCATATAATTTTTAAATAAGAAAATATAAGTTATTTTTTTAAATATAACTATAATCCTCATTCATTTCTCTCGTTTTGTTATATGTTTTGTTGAAGAGTTTAGCCAATGAACTTGCGCGGTTTTGGCGCGCTCCTGAGTCGCCGTCTCGCGGTCTTCACTTTTCCCGCCACATCGCACGTAGGCGCAGATTCATTGCTACTGGGCGCGCGTGTGGTTGCGACGTCTGCTTGTGCTAAAACTTTGCGCGAATTTTTAATATTGGGTGTAGCTGAAGCTTGCCGCGTAGTATTTGGAATCATGTTCGAAGCGCGCCTTGTTCAGGGAGCTCTGCTCAAGAAAGTCCTCGAAGCCGTGAAAGATCTGATCAACGAGGCGACATGGGACTGCTCAGCGACAGGCATCAGTCTCCAAGCCATGGACAACTCGCACGTTAGTCTAGTCTCGCTAAATTTGCGTAGCGATGGCTTCGACAAGTTTCGGTGCGATCGTAACCTTTCCATGGGCATGAACCTTGCAAGGTAAGACCTTCGCATTGTCTCGCCTTACGGCGATCTTTTGTAGTCCCTAACTCCTTTGTCTGTACACTTTCAGTGTATCGAAAATCCTGAGGTGTGCTGCGAATGATGATATTATTACCATCAAGGCACAGGATGATGCGGACTCCGTTAATTTTGTGTTCGAAGCCCCGAGTAAGTGTTGCAGCTTTCATTACGGAGCATTCTGCGCGCTATTTGGGAAGAGCCCGCCAATTCTCGTATATGTCGCATTTTTGTGTCTTGGTTGTTGAAGTAGGTTTTATTTGATTTTTTAGTTATTATTGCGACAGATAAGGATCTGTTATTTAGGTGTTCCACATCAATAGGCACTATTCGATCTCGTGCATTAAAGTTAGACGTTTTATTGTTCATTTCACAGACCAAGAAAAGGTGTCCGATTATGAGATGAAGCTGATGAACATTGACGCGGAGCACTTGGGCATTCCGGTAAGTTGTCAATGTGTGCAGTTTCTTCCCGACAGCCTGGTAGAAGGTTATAAAACATTTGACGTGCGCAGACAACACAACCGTGAAGACGGACGCCTACGTGTCTTGTGTTCGCTGTGGTGTTGTCTGCGCTGTTGTGTTGTTTTGGAGGGTGGTAACTGCAGTTCTGTTGTACTTCCTGTTTGCCTGGTACTTTCGCAGGAGACTGATTACAGTGTCGTCGTTAAGATGCCTTCTGGAGAATTCCAGCGCATCTGCCGGGATCTGAGCCAGATCGGCGACTCTGTACAGATCACTTGCACAAAGGATGGTGTGCGGTTTTCCGTCAGCGGTGATCTGGGAACAGGTAATCCGGCGTCATGTTACAATGATCCGTACGCAGTGCTATAGGATTTATTTCTGATCCCTAGCCAGAAGAGAGCATGGATTTTGTGGCTAGCCAACAAAGCAATTCTGCAAGGATGGTGTGTTTGTCCAAGTGCCTGTTGTATGTTATTAACCATGCTTGGTTGTGCAAGCCCTGTATAGCAGTGTGATTTACAGCTGTTTTCAGAACAATATTAAAATTGCTCTGCTGTTATTACATGAGCCTTCCTCATAGCTGCACCAAGTTGTATTGATAGTGTGATTTGCCTATATTTCATACATCGTTGTAATAACCACAAGGCTTATTCAAACGAAGTTCATGGTAGTCTTGGAACAATTCATTTTTTATATGTGCTTGACATACCAATATACTTACTCTGTCACGAAAGTTTGGGCTGGAAATCGAAAAAGGTGTTTGTCACGTTTTTATGCAGCAAGAATTGACCAGTTGGTTCATTACTCACACATTTCTATTGCTCGAGTTGAAAAAGGGAAGACAAGATGAGCATGTCAGTGACTTGCATGTTTGTCTTGTTTATCTTTGTTGTAGTGCTTAGCTGTACAATCAAGATGTTGACAAACATTGAGCTACCTCCCTTTCTCATCATGAATGTTGATTAAGGTTTCAATTTCCTGATTTTGCTCATAAGTATGCCAGCTGGTGGGTGACTAGTATTTGCTGTGGGGAGTGTTTTTGTTTGTCTATTCTGTGTTGCTAATATACTCAAATGACATAACGGGGACAATAGAAGCCAGGTAGCTATATTAACTTGTTCCTACAGATTTTCATGGCCTGTGTTGTCATGCATACAATATTAAAGCAAGGTCAATGACTGTAGACTATGTAGCTGTGACCTGGGCATAGGGGGAAGCTCAAAATTTTCAAACAGCAATGTATCGCTTTGGTGCAAGGGATTTTCACTTGTTTTAGGATAGGTTGGGTTGTGAATGTACAAGTAACTTAATAAAGAATTTATACAAGGCTATTGGGTTACAGAAAAGACTGACAAGAATTGGTTACAATGGGTGAACAAGCTCACTCCGAAGCCAACATTTTAACAACGGGGCTTTTTCAAACGTGTTTCTTTGTTGACACTACTCCAGGCTAAGGCTTCTCTCGTCCACCCATATCTTGCTGATGAAGACAATTTTTGTGCGCAACTCCACATCGGGGCTATGCCATGGACACTCTATCGAAACGTAGATATTTTCAGAGTGTTGCTAAGCGATGGCATTGTGCCGTGTCCACAGCCACCAATGACTGGCTTGTTTAAATTTCCATTGCCATTGTGGAGCCATACGAAGCCAAATCAGGCGACTAAGCTGTACCACTATTTTTGTTTTGCTAGTTGGTTCATACAACAGCCATCATGGTTCCATTTGTGATCGCCAAGCCCTAGAAATGCCTGGCTCAAAGTAAGTTTCAGTCATTTGGCTTTAACACGAGTACCTTTGGCTGGAGTCGAACACTACTAACGATCGTGCCAGAAGGTGATTGACATCATTACGATGGGAATGACTTGAAAAGCTTGAAGCGTGTCTAATTCGGCAGCTGCAAGAAACTGCAGCTAAAAAGGAGGTCTCACTATTTTTCAGTGTATGTGTACGAATAAGGTTTGTTTTCCTCTCCTTGAATTTTGGCCTTCTGCATGCTTGAATCGACCTTGAATTTTGGGTCAAATGTTCTGTACAAAACGTGTCTCTGTCAAAAGTAATGAGAGGTTTCTTGGCATAAGCATTATTTATTCTAAAGGGCTCTGACTGCAGCATTGATTGCAGATTCACATCTTTGGTCATTGAGTAATTGCATGCTTTTGCTAACAACCCCAAGAATAAAATTATAAAATTCCACCAACCACAGCAAGCTACTGATAATGTGCATGGGAAAACTGGCACTGTCAGCAGATCATAAAGTTCATTAAAAAATTTTGGGGGTTGCATTTTAGGTGTGTTTTGTGAGCTTTATACTGTGTTTGAGGAGGGTGTGGGTGACATCTTCAAGCTATTATGTAATCTAGCTGTGATTCTGCTGGTAGATACAAACTATAATGAAGGAGAAATTAAGTATTGGGTTTCTAGATGGTTGAAGTCCATTGTGGCAACTGTAAAATGTGTTTGTTATTATTCCTTGTAGGGAACGTGAAGCTCTCCCAAACGGCCAATGTGGACAAGGAAGAGGAGGCAGTGATCATTGAAATGCAGGAGGCAGTGTCGCTAACGTTTGCCTTGCGCTACCTTAACTCTTTCACCAAGGCCACACCTCTGTCAGCACAGGTGCAGCTGTCAATGTCCGCAGATGTGCCTTTAGGTAAGTAGGCGATTGCTATTATCATTGTTTTTTTTATTATTATTATTATTATTATTATTATTATTCACATAAATGAAATCTTTGTCAACCTATTTAAGTCCACTGCAGGACAATGGCCACTTTCAGTTAAGCCTAGGCAAATTTCCTAAGCTCATCACGCCATTAAATCTGCTCCCCTTCCTTTGTCACTGTTTATCTCTTTTAGGCAATAGACCAATTTAACCACCTTCAGAGAGTGAGCGCAGTGACCTTGTCGGCACCATGGTGATAGTAGTCCTTGCCGGTTTGACGCTGTACTTGGGTTGAAGGCAACGTTGAGAGAAATGACAATGTCACTGCAAGTTTTTATAGGATATGTAAGGGGGTGATGTTGGGTGATGCGTCTAGCTCAACCTCACTCCTACCGAATCTTTTTATTGTCACATCTCCACCTTTTGATTTCGAGGTATAAGTAGGCTTGTCATGGTATGAACACGATTCATAACACTATTGCCTTTCAACACACTAAGAACTACTACAATCGGCATTCCTTGTGGCAGTGATGACGTAGTGAAACTTGTCATGAAAGCGGTCTATTGGTTATATTCTAAGTATTGGATGGCCTCATCACCACTTGCTCTCAAGTTTGCTAGAATTTGATCAGACTGATTTTTCTCTATTCTGCAGTGTCATCTATCTACATGCTTTTGACTTACTGCTGGTGCATGTCTCTATGAATTGTATTCTGTACGTCTAAGAGTGACAAGAACTGTGTGACCTTGATTTGAAGTTCAGAGTTTTTATAATGGTGGCTGTCTATCAAAGTAACACAATAGATACCAATGGAAAGGAAATGTTGAGAGCAGCAGAGAATCAGACAGGGCAATTATATTAGGAAACTTGCAGGCATGAGCATTCAGAAGGGAGCAACACTAAGTACATGAGTCACCATAGAGAAACTCAAGTCAGAGTGACATTCAAAGCGATTTTCTGGCGAAAGAAACACCTGGAGTATTTTTTTCCCTGTAGCGTGTACAACTGAAAGAGCAGGGCTCAATTATCTAAAAATGAATCACTAGACCTTCCAGGACGTAGAACCAGCCAAGTGATAATCCAGCCACAACACTGTCCCACTGAGGCTAGAAAGGGAAAGAGGAGCTAAAATGAAATGGAATATGCTTGAGGGCAGGCTGATAATACAGCAAACCTAGCTGTTAAACTAACTTGTTCACATGTAGATTGGAAGCAAGAAAAAAAAAAAAAAAAGTGGGTCCACATGGTACTGACAGTTGAGTTTAATACCAAACCTTCACATCTAATATATAGCTAAGCACATTGCTGCACATTGTTAAGGGGGACCCTGTGGTTTCTTAGATTTTGAAGAAACTTGCCGAGTTTGTGTATTTCAATGTGCTAATTTAAGATATACATTCAGTATTCTTGCAGAGTTGATAACTTTCTAGATATTGGGAAAATGTAATTTTTTTCCAGAACTTGCTTGTAGGTGGGTTATTTACTAAATTACAATATGGTGTAATAAAGATTGGGGTATTAAAATTATCAGGAACCAACAAAGAGCACAAAACATCTTGTGTTCTAAGCCAATTTTCTATTAAGTGAGAGCATGGCAAACTTTTTCAAGTAAGAAGCCATAGTAAGACACAGGTCAAATTACTTTGCTGAAGTTTCTATATTAATATTTGTTCATATTTTAGGTCTGCTGCACTCTAATTGTCTACCTTTGTGATGAAAAAAGAATTATTGCAATAGAATAAGTAGGACCATTGCTATCACTCCAAAACTGTGACACCATCAGAAATCTGTATTGAGAAAACAAGAAATACACATTTCACAACATGTTCACTGTGATTATGGCAAAGATTAAATAAATGCTCTACACCAAACTGGAGCAGAGTAATGCGAAAAGATATTTGGGCCAATACACAGCTCCAAAGCGCAATGTCTCCCCATGATGTGCAAGATGTCACATGTTAGTTGCCACCCTGACCAGTGTGTGAACCATCTGCATTGGTAGGTTATACGACAAATTGGGAACCTTATGCAGTACCTGGGGATGTTGTATGGTAAAGCAGCAGCTGTGTTTACAATGTCCCTTGCTTTTTTCTTTCTTGTCATCATTGTCTTCAGACTGGTGCCTACCAAATGAACTACACATGGACAATGTGCCAAGATCAGAAAATTATCATATAGTTAATACAAACTTAACAAAAGTATTTTTAACTATTATGCATATTGCATAAAATGGAATAAGTTTTATCATTCAATCTTCCTATCTCCACCAAACTCTCTCCACAATCTTCCACATTTTTTGCAGGAAGGCAGTCAGGTTTACACCATTCCTTTCATCATGTTTCACCATTGCCAGTGGCATCTTTGTGTCCTTGTGTGGCTGTGTGTACATTGCAAGTAAAAATGATTAGCCTGTATCTGTTACATTGTAGCTAGTGCCCAGGAAAGGGAGAATCACTATGCTTCAGCTACTTATTTATTTACATGAACATTGTTTTTCATGAACTATCTTAATGCATTACCAATTCATCCAAACTGCTGTGCTTGTGCTTTTCTTTTTACTTGCAGTGGTAGAGTACAAAATTGAAGACATGGGCTATGTGCGCTACTACCTGGCACCAAAGATAGAGGATTCAGAAGATAACTAAGCATCAACATCTTGTTCACTCTGCTTATTTTTCACCACCACCCTAACCCCTTTCCCCGGTTTAATTGATGTCACCAAATAAATTCACTTGTTCTTTCTTAGTCATGTATTTTATATTTTGCCCATGTTTCCAAGGAAACAGTTGGATTGTGGGCTTATTGCTTACACTGCTATATGCAGATAATTTCATAGTTGACAGACTAGTCACTGTTTACTGCTGCTTCAACTAGATACCGGATGTAAAAGGTTCAATTATATAAATGATTCATGTAGTGACACACTACAGCCCTTCCAGGAAAGAGCAAACAGGGCATTGACTGTGAGTCGTTTCATTGCGTATCGTAAGAGTTATTCAGTTGTGCAAGTGCAGCCTGCAAGGCATGGCCATTTGTGTCTCTTTTGTAGTTGGATGTCGCATTATTGCACATTCCAGCTCTAGCTAACCAGTGGTGCTCGGAAGAATTCTTGTGTTGCTCAGGTAAGCATGTTGCAGAAGAGATTTCCACCTTGGACTTCGTTACTTGACCTCTGAATTGGAGCACTGCACGGGCTTGATGATCGGCCCAGGCCCACTTTACGAGGCCCAGCCCGGGCCTGTAATACAAAGCCCGGCCTGTAATAAAAAATTAATTTTTTTACTAACAGATTGTGCCGTATCTGTCAGCCTCACCATCTCGAGGTTTAATCAGCTGCAGTATATAAGCAATAACAGACCAAAATCTTTGTTTCTCCCATGGGAACATTAGCGATCCGGGCCATTGCCTGTGCTGTTATTTTTCCACTGGTGCGCATGCATTGACCTTGATTTGTACGATATGGTTTATGACGTCATTTAGCATGCAAATGACATGATGATCAGATGTGTATTACATGGATTTAATCTTCGTGTTTGGGGGGTTCAGACAGGTTCTTGTGGCTTTGTTTCTATATGTATATATAAGCAGGCGAATTCACGAGCATACAGCATGAAATAAACGCTTAAGCAGAGACACCCCTTGCCTTAGCGCTAAAATAACACAATAGTATCGAGACTGGTAATAGTGCAATCACAAAAGCGTAACATAGAAATGGTTTAAGGAGAGGTTTTTTCGTATAATTTGTTTCCTTATGTGGAAACTTTTTTTTGTGCAAAAGAAAAAACTTAGAACTTTATCCATTTTCCTATACTCTTTGATAAGATATACAAAGCGTCATCTTTCTTGCAAATGTCACTTCAGCTTGGCACAGAATGCATTGAAATATGCAATGCATGACATTTGCGTGTACTCGAAGGCCTGACTTAGGCCCTTTAATGAGCGGGCCCGTGCAGTGCTCTACTCCGAATTCAATTGACTTTGTAAGACTTTTTACTTAAAATAATGCAAGTAAAAAGGCCTAGTTGAGCAAATGCTAGTAAGGCCAGTTGTTTAATTAAAGGATGGTGTATTTCTATGCCACTGCCCATTTTGCTGTCAGAATGCAGTGCACATGCATTGGTATCTGCATGGGAAAAGGCATCTTGTCTTGCATGCAGGCCTTTAGAATTTAATATAAGGTGCTCCAATGCTACTGTGCCTTGATTATATAGAATCATGCCAATTAGGTGAACACATTCTTGGATATGGTGTGTATGGTACTGTGCCATGCCACATTCACATATAAAGGAACTTACTTTAATGTCTGCCAATTTGTTTCTCTAAAAATGTGTATTCACTGTGGGGCATTGTGCATTTTGGAATTGAATGACAAACATAGGCAATGAAGTGCTGGTTTTACTGGTATAGCACAGCAGTTTAATAATTGCTGTGCTAACGTAAATAAGTAACTCTGCTTTGGGTGATGTGGTTTAAGAAAAGGGTTGCAAGGTCTTGACCTTGAATTTGTAAAATTATTCGTGCCCTTAAAACTAGCACTGCTTGAAGTCCATGAAAACGGGTTGGGGGTGACCTGAATATTCAAACAAACTGCACCTGCGCTATGCTATGGGCACTGTCTATTGGCAAACAATCATATGTATATTCTGAATACTAAACTGAATTCGAAAGGAATTGCAAAATAGTTCAGTACATCGATAAATTCTAAATAAAAATATGCCTATCTGAAGCTTACATTCTAAGAAAAGTGTGCACCCTTTGGGGCTTACCTTGTCCCCGAACAATAACGATCACGTGTTTTGTCACCTTAAAAAATACACTTAAAATAATTCTTTTTTGAACAATTTGGATTAAACTTGCAGCTGTATCTTTACCAGCAAATTTCAGAAATGCAATTATTTCCTTCCTAGGCTAAATAATTTTTTTTGTTATCCAAAACAGGATGTAGTTTTTTTTAGGGCCTAATTAGCTACTTAACACCAACTTGCACAATAAAGTGCTATACACACAATTGATTTTGAATTTTCATAGTGCGTCGTGAGCTACAGGTCATTTTAGAACATTTCAAAGCGAAGTTATAGGTCGTCAAACTCATAAAAAATGCCCACTTTGATACTAGAAAAAAAATGTTTAATGTTGAAAATTTCTGTGAAAAAGTATACACTTCACAACACACCTTATCTATTTGTTTTTAGGGAACAAAAATTATGATAGCCCAACATATTGCTCCTCCTAAACAGAAAGGCCACAAAAATTGTTTTGAGAAATGAAGGAAAAATCTTCCAAAGGCATCTTTATGGGGGCTAAACTTACAAAATAGTGAAAATAAAGGGTAATGGAATCTTGTAGAATGAATGTTATTCTTGGAAGCACGATTTTCGGCCTTTAAATGGAACTTCCCCCCTCAACATCATGTGCTTTGTGTGGAACCAGCTCTGACGTGGCACCTGTAGCTGTTTTTCCACCTATTTTCTGTGGGTTGGCCGTCGAAAAAAAAGTCGCCGGGGGCTAAATCCAGCGAGTAGGGAGATTGTTCCAGCACAGTGATGCAATCGTGTGCCAAAACTTGCACACTATCAATGCAGAGAGCGCACAAACATAGCCATCCCTTCCATCCAAACCAAGAATTGGGAAATGGATATCTCGGAAAACAGCAAGACACAAGGAAGTGCTTCTTTGCAGGATAAGGATGGGACATACCAACGGAACACACTCGTACCTCCTTACAGGAATTGATCCTCCGACATGTGATAGGTGAGGCGACATTCTTACAGTTCTTTATGTTCTTATCCAGTGCCCTGAAATAGAAGCTCAGCATAAAAAGTATTTTTATCCCGCATATTGTGAGCACATCCCTCTTTACCCAGCATTCTTTCTTAGCCACAAGCCGCTTTTCGATTTTAATGCAGTCTTAAAGTTTTTAGCAGACGTAAACACTTTACAAATCATCTGGCCAGGGCATCTGTAGCGCAGCCTTGCCTTGTAGGCTGCAGCTGCAGTGCAAAATGTTTTTACAGCACGTGCCTCTCAGCACTTGATTTCAAGGAACTCTTGAGGCAATGGTGCTATTGCATATATTTTATTATGTCACCGTTTCGTAATGGAACTTTTTGCTAATAGCTCACTTCATCAGTCTTTGTCATTATTTTGATACTCATATATTTTATGCTATTTACAGCGACTTATTTTAGGCCTCTTTACAGCCACCTTTTGTCTTCGATTTGCTAGCCACTGTCCGCTCCATTCATAATACATTGAGAACCCATCTCAATGTATTATGAATGGCGCTCTTTGGCCACAGCCTGGCCCTTGCGCCATTAAACACTACACATCAATACAGAGAGCGCAGTGCACACACATCTTTGAGATGCTTCAGGACCTCCACATAGAAAGTTGCATTGATATTTTGACTGAGGTACAAATTCTTGGTGCACAATTCCATGCTTTTTATGGCCTTAGCTCCATCTTTCTTTTTCCAATCCTTCCTCTGCGACTTCAGCTTGATGTCTTATTGGTAAATCCAAGTTTCACTGCCAGTGACAACACATTGCAAGAATTCATGACTGTCACCTCAAGTTTTCTGGTCAATACAACATCCTTTTCATCACAACTTTTGCTCAAGAGTTGGCAGTTGCTAGTTTCAGCACCATCTTGGTGCAAACTTTTTCATTTGTTAATTTTGTTAAAATCTGGTGAATGGACAACTTTTCCAAACCAAATGCTTCTGCTATTCTAACAGTAATTTTGTGGTCACTGAGCACAAGAGAATGCACATGAACTACGTTTTCATCTTTTCACGAGGTGGAAGGGCGTCCTGATTTTGCATAGTCCTTGGGGTCTTCATGGCCTCCCCAAAAACACTGGACCCACTTGAACACTACTTTCCTTTAGAGCATCCTTTCCATAAGCCTTTTGCAACATGAATTTCTGCACCATTCTTGCCCAATGTCACAAGGAATTTGATATTGGTCATTTGTTCCGTCCTTTCATCATCTCGATTTTGACAAACAAAAATGGGTTACACAGAAAGTGCACACATAAAATTTTGCTTTGTCATACAGCAGTCCGGCATGTACTAAAGGTCAACCTTTCAAGTGGAGAGCTGCTACACCCTCTCTTACTTTTCTGCCGACTCATTGCATGAACTTTTGGGACAGACTTTGTACGCACGAGTGTCTGGCAGATATTTGGGACGAGAGACGGCAAAGGGATGAGCAGGCAGTTCCTTGAGTGAAATTAGCCTCGCTGCTGTGTGTAGGATAATACTATTTGGCTCCGATGTTAATGACAGCATTGACTAGCTACTAAGCAGGTCTTATTACAATAAGAAAGCATTCCAGCCCCCCCCCTTAAAATTGCATTAGTCGGTTTATTAAAATTTACTCTTTTTAACGTGTACTACAACGTAAAGAAAGTTCATGTTGAAAAGCAGTGTTGCCTTTATGTCAATAAATGGAATGGCAAAACAGCAATGACGCTTACTGCATAGCAGCACACTAAACGTGCTTTTGTATTTATTCGAGTTCACAATTCTCTCCGTTAGCAACAAAATGCTCTAAACTCGTGGTGCTCTGAAGGAGTGTCAGTACTGTACAGCAAGAGAAGGAACCACACAATCACAAAAGTGTTTCACATTGAAAGACTTCGTTTGGCTAGTCAAATAACTATGACATAAGACAGTTTGACAAGCCCTCAAAGGTGCATCTACATTGTTACAGAAATGATTCAACAGTTCTGAAGGCACAATTTATGACAAGACTGCTGTGATAAACTAATTCTTTTAACTGAACCACACTTGCCTTCAGCTTCTCTCACATTCTTGCCTACAATGACTACTGCACCAATGATGATGCAGCCACTGCCCTTTGAAGCATGTGATCACATGATAGGATTGGGCCAAAAAAGAAAACTGCATTCAGTTAACACTGTTTGCAGCATAGACACAGACACAAATGCGTGCATAGATACCAAAATGCTTAAAAAACATTATCCATAGCATTTTGCATGTACATATACACTGCAGGATTAGCAGCAGGTAAGCTTTCTCCTGCACTAAGATAATCTCTGGCTTCAAAATCAGCTTTCAGTTGCTTTAACAGTCCTTAACCCTTTAACAATATTACAGGTAAATGTTTCAAAGAGAACTTTTTTTTTTTATTCTGTATTGCACCTAGACATGGCCATTGTACTGGTGAACCACGAGACAATCAGGACAAAATTTGCTATATCTCTTTATTACGATCTTTGATCCTCAGTAGTGCAGGAAATACTTCACAACCAAGACAAAGGTTTCATCAATGCAAACACCACACTAAGAAAAAGTGCATCAACAACATGGCAACAAGAACGACTGTAGAAGACATGGAAACAGCCAACATTTCTGTGCACTCCAGATGTCTGGGACACCAACATTGAAATATATGAATGTGGGAATATAATGGAACAAGCATCACATTGCACTGGTATAAGAAAATTTACAGGGTGTCATGTGTAATGTGGGCCAAGATCAAAAATATTGGACAGATCTATATATCAATATATATATATATATATATTTTTAATCATTATTATAAACAGATTAGTTAAAGTGGTCCAAGAACCAGAAGAATTTCAACAAACATATAATGTGAAAATTGAAATACTAAGCTGTATTATGACTAAGTGGTAAAGGAAGTTTTTGAGAAACCTACATTGCGTACTTAAGGACAGCTACTACAGACAATATCACGGTGCACAAGCCTACAGCCACTAGTACCACATGGAAGTCTGCGGTGCTAAGCTTAGTTATTTTTCACACTATTTCAAACATGAAAACCTCACTGAAATATTCTAAAGAACTATAGTATTAGTCCTTTCAATTGATATCTAACAACTTTATAATGGAGTAATGTCATCTATATATTCAGTTCTTCATTTTTTAAACATTAAAGATACCACAAGGTCTGCAGCAAAACTGAAACGAGTTAAACAACACATGGGGAAAATGCCAATATTTCCGAAGCTTGGTCCATTTTACTGATGATACACCTGTATGTGTATTTTTATATCATGCGACTGGAATACTACTGTGCGAGGCACCCTGCTCATGTTCAGGCTGGTAGACAACCTAGACTCTTGTCTCCAGCCTACAGCACTGCACTTGCCCTCTCGTAGTAATGCCGGCATCCTTATAAAACACTTGCACGGGGCCATGTGAACACTAGTATTATTTTAAGAACCGAAATGGTGGGATTAGTCTGTATGCATAGACAACCACACCACGAAAAATAAAAGCACTGGATACTGTCCACACTACCATATGTCACGCAAATAAGGGAAATGCCCATGTCCAGATATAGTATTAGCTTAGCTACATCATGCCAATCACACAGTCAAAGCAACAGCTTGCAAAAATGAAGTATTGCAATGCCTGTTTGTAAATACAGCCAGCAATCACGGCTGGACACGTTCATTACAAACTCAAAAACAACTATTACCAATGCATTAGTGTCAATAATGCGTATCTTTTAGGTATTCATGAAATGTCACAAGCTAATGGAATTAAAATTTTTTAAATCATGTCTCATTTGCGGTACTGCAAGCAACATGTCTTCCTTAGTAAGGACATCAGGAAATGCAGTAAATCGTACATAATGCACGTGCTTCTGCTTCCACCAAGCTCATCTAGGTGTGTGCTTTTGAACTGATTTCCTCTAATAAGAGGTGTATCATCGACTAGGAATGTGCACCTCTACAGCAGCTGACATGTCAAAAACATCAAGTTGAATGCAAGCTTCACAAAAGTGCACCAAAAAATAAAGCAACATGGAATGCAGCAAACATGAAACATTGGCACATATAGCATAACAAAACAAGTATTGGCTCACAGAAAAGCAGTAGTACATGCTGTAACATGTATCTCCTGGAGCTTGTGTACCTTTGTTGAAGTAGCCAAGAGTACCCAACACCCAAATAAAAATAATGTAAGTTAGATATGAGAAGTTACAGCTCATGAATGAACAACACAAACAAAGGCTTCCAAGTTTAAGAGCAAATGTGCTTGTACTTTTACTGACACAATCTATGTAATAAGGCAGCCTCTTCTTTTAACAAACCGTAGCACAACATACACTTTTTGGCATCATAATTACCCACTTGTAATCAATCTTTAATGAGCATCCAAGAAAAGCATGCTGTATATTTTACATTACTGCAATGTCATATGTAAAAGCAAATTAGAAGCACATGAACGCTGCCACGTTGCTTAAATTTACTTCCACACAAGTATAATGGTTCCAACATTGGTAAAGTCTCAAATGGTTGCATTTACAATTGCACGGTACTTCTTCATTGTCAAAGCAAGAGATCCATGCATCCTGTAGAACTTCTGGGTTTGATGCAACTTCAGGACTTGCAAGCAAACTAAAGAACTAAAACACACATCACAATTAGACACACAATTAACTCTATAGAATATGCTGTAGCGTACGGTTTCACAAGACAAATGAGTAAAGGCATAAAAAAAAAGTGGAATGCGCAACACCCAGCCAGGAGAAACGCCAAGCAAGTCAACCTGCCAAGCACCGTTGCCATTATAGGCATAGCAGGGCGTACACAAGTGGGAGTAATTCATTTAGGAGCACATTATGCCAACTGCTGATGCCAAAGAATAGGACAGAACACCTGAACTAAAACTTGGAACCTTTTTAAATGCATGAAAATATGTTGACTCAAGTACACATGACAGCTTTTTGGTCCATGATTTCCTTTGCACCTTGGCTAGTATGTTATATACTCCCACATCAATGCGTTGACTGTTGGCGGTTTCCTCCTCAATTTATGAGTGACCACAACAGCTGAAAAGCTCTACTAAAGCCAATTTTCAAAAAGCAGGAAATAGTGTGGGATGGGTGGCAGGGCAATGAACCTTAAGTATAGAACAAGGTAGTGATGCCCACAACATGAGTGACTAGTTCAGTAGCAACTGCTACTTCCTTGATGGTGCTCCCTTTAGGAAGGGAGCAGGCCCCGTGCTAGCAGTGTGTCCCGCAAGCTGCTAAAAATCTGCAGCTGTACTTCTGGCTTCATCAGGTAGATCTGTTGCAGAATTTTCTGCTGGTTTGGAGCCCTGTGAAAGTAAACAAATCTGATTATTTATTGGCCCGCAAGACCTGCCTTTTTGGCATACTTAACATTTTCACATAATTGGAAAACTGAGCTCAAATGATTGCAATGGCTTCAACACTGAACGTAATAGCACGTACAAATCGTCAACATACCTGATAAAACTGTGATAGTAAACATTCACAAAAGAAGCCATCAAAATCTGGCAGTCAAAACGATCCATTATGCCTCCATGGCCAGGAATGATGTCGCCAAAGTCCTTCAGAGGAAGAAAAACAATAGATGCACAAAATGGCGTATATAATACATAGCAGATACACTACACATAGAATAAACTACACACCAGAAATTTGCTAAGCTGGAAAGCAATGCAAAAGTGAAAGACTGGTGAAAATTGCACCTTTGAATATGCAAAGCCGATCCAGGCAACGTCACAAAATTTTTGTGTCTAGTAATTGAATAATGATTTATATTAACTGTTCATTGTAGTCTAAAACAATTCAGTTTAGTTTAAAAACAAAGGAAACTTTAATGTGGCAACTTCAGTATGATATCACACAATCAGACAGTGATAGTATGCCAAAAAGGCAGGACAATCAGTTTTTTCTAGCAAGGCTTGAACATTAATGGGGCCATGACACACTTGTCTAACTATTCTCAGATTATCAATGTAACTGACAGTACAGGGCCCAATATTGTTATACACAAAAAAACTGGGCTCTCAGCACACATTTTAACTCGAAATTTGAAATATCTGCCCCTAAGCCCCTCCCAGCGACTGCCATTCTGACATGGGCTGTGTGACACCAGCAAATGCTGGGCCACCACTGTGTCATCTTCTCCAAAACACTTCAAGACCACATCGAACGTTTTGCTCCGCAAGCTCTGGCACCTAACTTCAAAGCAAGAGCATCGCTGTTAAATTGGCCCAGTAAGTTCTTCACTAGCGCGATAAAAGCAGCAAGCCGCCGAGAGGCACACACAAAAACAAAACAACATATGGCAGCCATAACGAATTTCCAGCTCTTGTCAATCGCTTCCTGTGCTTGCAATACACAAGAGCATGGCCTTTGAGATAAGCTTTCCGTTACTCCAAGAGGGCCGTTTCCGGAAAGTGCAAGTTCATTTCGTCACCAGTCAGTGTTGCCAGACTACTGTATGGTTGAACAGCAAATTGAGAAAAAATTCGAATGCAAATTTTCTACCACACCGAATTCGCTAAAATTTTGCCAGCCTGCTATGGGATGTGTACGGTTTAACATGCAATGCAAGATTCAAGCTCAAAAATTTGATGTCTGGGCCCCTTAAATGTCTGGTCTGAAATCTACACCTTTTCTGGGTGTTCACAATACAACTTCATCATTTTCCGCCAAGAAGAGCAAGCCTCACCACCCCTTAGTGTGCAGAACAAACATTAAGCACTGCTATTATTATTATTGTCAATAGGTCACAGAGGTATATTCTACCATTCAAAGAACCAAGTTCAAAGGTGCACTTCTCACTAACTACCTAAATCCAGCAATCACAAGGTGTTGCTTAGACAGCTCTAATGGTCCTTAAATAAAATTAAATTGCGAGATTTAACGTCCCAGAACTTCACTGTAGGTTATGGGGACGCTGTAGTAGAGGGCTACGGATAAATTTTTACCACCTAGGGTTTAGCTTTTATACTTGAGTTAAAGTGGAAAAAAAAAAAAAAAGTCCTTTTCCGGCACCGAGATAGGACAACTACTACCTAGTTGTCCTATCTCGGTGCCGGAATGTCAGTCAGCTCTCGATAAACCTTCATACAAGTGAAATAGCATATCTCAATAAGTCATTTTTCACTGCAGATCCAACACTATCAGTGCCCAAATGATAAAGACCTAAGTCAGAGCTCGCTTTCAGAGCTTTTGTATTTTTGTATGAACTGTTGGAATGTGGCAGCCGCAAACAGAACTCGCAACCTTGTGCTACATAGCACGCAATAGTACAGTTATCCATTGCGCCAGGTAGCCCTTGAAAGCTCCAACCTTGATCAGCACATGCCAATTTAGCACATTACATTTCTGAAGAAAGCTCAGCAATGGGACAAATCTATGCTCGAACATTTGTCCCTAGCATACAATCACACCCATGGCTTTAAAATTTTATATCCATAACATTGCAATTATTGTGTAACGTATGTTTACAACTCTTTTACAGCTTGTTCATACACTGCCCAACAAACACTCTTCCTCAACAAAGTAAGCAGTACGACTTTCATGTAAATTATGCTCCCATATTAAAATGCAAAGGATATGGAAATACATTTAGGAGCATCATTGTAAACATGAAACAAAATTATGTAGATTAACCCCTTCTGTGTCACGCTATTCTGAATTCTGATAACAGATGGGCAATTTTTTTTACACTGGAATTCTTTATGAAAAACAATGTTGATTTATTTATACAATGTTTGTGTATACAAAAAGTTTAAAATTTATCACAAAATAAAGCTAAACAGCAGTATACAAGAAAATGAAAGAAGCTGAAAAGTATTGTGAATGAAAAAAAAAAAAAAAAAGATGGAAATTGCATGAAAATGAGAAGTATCGTTGACAAGCTACGCTTGTCCTTGGCCGTTTTTACCAGAAACATGCAAATGAACCCCAGTCATCCATGGAAGGGAAGAGGTTATTGCCTTACAACAATTTAAAATATCTATATACAGGGTGTCCCAGCTATCATGCACTGCATTCTTAAAAAAAGATGGGCCATTCTATGTGAAAATAACCAAGTACGTATTGTTCACAGTCGAGTAGAGTAGCCGCCAGTAACTATTTTGATGATGCCATTCAATTTAATAATTAATTGCAATTAGCTACTTTTCTAATAATTTTTTTTTTAATTATGGGGTTTTACGTGCCAAAACCAGTTCTGATTATGAGGCACGCCGTAGTGGGGGACTCCGGAAATTTGGACCACCTGGGGTTCTTTAACGTGCACCTAAATCTAAGTACACGGGTGTTTTAGCTACTTTTCTAATTACTGCTCTGAATGCTGTGATGTCAATGAAGAATTTGTAGAAAATTGAAAGAACCTTAAAGCTGGCATGTTTTCAGCCAGGTACATTTTGCCTGTTTATTTTTTCCGGCTGATAAAGAAAGCCCGCGAAAAATGAAAAATGTCATGTGACTAACCGTCGACCCGCATCAAAAAGCAGCACCCTCAAACAAGCTCGATAGCAGTTAGTGGCAGAGCTGGCACATTATCTGGTGTGCTCCGCCCATGAGAGCGCCACGCAGCAGATCGCCAGATAAAGTACAAAGATCGAGAGATAAAGTACCATACAATTCATTAATGTGGTGCAGAATTCAACCCAGCTGATTGGCCCTGCCCTCCAAAACACTTCCAGTTGCTCAAGAAAAGTAACTGCCATCAGCTGACACAGACTTCTGAAAACATTTGAAGAAAGTAAAAAAAAATTCACAAATTATCTTAATTAACTTACAGCACATATTGCAATTTACAAATTGTAGCCGGTGAGTTTGCAAGGTGTATCCACTTGGAGCAAAGTATCAGGATGACACCAGTTTCAAGATATTAATTCCAAAGGTGTGCAATGAAATACATGGATGGGCATTCCAGTTACTTTTGTGCTTAAATGCATAAAACAGCATTTTCTTTAAAAAGTAAGTAGAACAACAGAGCGTTTTTACCGCAAGTTTGACGGCGCATATCTTGAAACTGGTGCCATCCTCAGAATTCGTTCAAAGTCAATATGCCTTGCAAACTCACTAGCTACAATTCACAAATTGCATTATGTGCTGTAAGTTACTTAGTACAACACTTAATTAGCAAATTTTATTTTGCTAATTAACAAACAAACTAGTCAAATATGCACTTAGATTTCTTGTGCGAGTAATGTCCACCTCATCAAGTAATACAGCTCAAAGACTAAGGTCGCGTTATCTGCCACAGGTGATTTTTAAAAATTTTGGATGATCTAAAAAAAAAAAAAAAGACCCCATATAGGCAGCTTATAGATCCAGTTGCGACTCTTACAATCACAGTACCTTTGTTCTTGACAGTGATGTTTCCTATATTTTCTTATTGCTGTTCATGAACATACCAAAACCATAGTTTGTCAACTTTTTCAACGTCGATTATAAAATAAGCATGAATATATCGGAATACTGCTGAAAACATATTAGTTAAGCGTACAGAAAGTGTAATCAGTAACTCTGGCCTCCGATTTATAAACATTTGAAGAGAGCAGTCACAACACATTGGAGGGTTGTCGCGGGGTACTAAATTGTCATTCGGGAAAATTGTGTCAGCTGTATCTCCTGAGCGCTAAAAATCGGAGATCATGCTTTTGCCGAAACAGGTGAGGTTACTGGTGCTGAATGTGTTTAGTGCAGTCAGGAAATAATTAGGAAAAGCGCTAGTATGAGCACACTTCTCAAGAGAGCCGCATTGCTCACAAACGCCAGCAAATGCTGACTGTACCAGTGGGTCTTCAACCTATAGAGACAGGAGGGTGGCAACCAGACACCAAGCAGATACCGCGCACATGATGCAGCACGGACAAACATATCCTATGGTACCATTCAACTGGTTTCTACCACGCTCCAACTCGGTTTGCAGTAATATGGAGCCCTCTCAAGATTGGAGCCAAAGAAAGCCTGCCCCAGCCGAACATGCTAGCTGCTCCCAGAGCAATTGGAGTAGCCACATGATCAAGTTTCTGTCATATCTCAATTGTGCTCTCAGATTGAAGGTGAGAGCACCTCCTAGCACTCTGAGCTGGAACACGGCGCCCTGAATGAACCAGGCGAATGTGTTCCGAGCGCTCGCTTTTGACCAGCCAAATGTAAATTGCACCGCAAGAGCGCTCCAAAGCAACCAGTCAAATGTATCATTAAAGGGGCATTTTCCCCTGCTGTTGGCTAAGGAGGCTGCAAGGAACTACTGAAATGGACTACAGAAAATGTCCACTGTCGCATCCATGTAAACGCGGGTAATGATATACGGTGCCGCTTAATCTCTTGCATCAGCATGCATGCAATTAAGGGAGCGCGGTTCAACGATGCAGCAAGCAGACGGTGGGGCACAGATGAAGACATCTTGAGGGGGAATTCGCCCCTCCTATCAGTTAAGGAGCCCTGCAGCTTTCGCAGCACTGCAAGGAACTGCTCAGACTTAGTACAAGTGGACCTGCACACAGTGCAAGATGCTCAAATTGATACAACTGTGCACAGGTAACTATTGAGAAACATTCAAATTGTGTTCAAGCAGAAAACGCTTACCGTAAAATACCGCGGAAGTGACTAGTATTAACATTTCCAAAACTTAAAAATTCTGAAAATTATATGTTAAGCGCCCACCCCATCTGCATGTCATGGGCTGAGTTCATGAGCAAGGGAGAGAAGACTCCTAAAGGGAGCCTCCGGAAGCCTTCGTGCCAAGACGAGCTGAACTTTGTGTCGATGGCTTGGGCTGCTGTGTCTGAAGAGATGGTCACGCGATCCTTCAAGGGGTGTGGGATCAGTGTCGCGTTGGACGGCAGCGAGGATGGGCACTTGCACAACCAACTTGTAAGCACTGGAGCACCCGTGGTCTGTTCAAGTCGCACGAATGTCAGCGACGAATGCATTGACCTCCTATTCTGCACCGACTCGGAAGAGTCGCTTGCCGAGTTCAGTGACGATGAGTAGGTGCCAGTGTATCCCATCATTCACCATTTGAAAATAAACATGCTTCCTTTGGTTTCGTAGCCACTGTAGCCCTGCCTCGAAGTTTTTCGTTAGGCTGCCATCTTCGTTTTTACTGCTTTGACTGGACAAGTACCCCCCCCCCCCCCATATCTAGATAAACCCAATTTTCAGTGAAAGTGGGATTGGTGCTTCCGCGGTATTTTACGGTACCTTAAACAAAGATTTCTTTTTCTTTTTTTACAAGCCTCTTAGCTCCTGGCTGCCACATGAATTTTACCACAAGGAATGCTTGTTTCTTAGCAAGTTCTACAAAACTGGAGCGGTAGTGTCACTTTTAACTTCTGGATATCAATTTTAGTATATGCTGACTGGCTAAGCCAGCTTCCAGAACACCTGTCACTAGAGTGAGGTGTCAAACCAGATACCATGAACGAGAAGAAAGGGAACCGAGGGGCCCGATTTTTATTAATCATATCATAAGAAGCCAATAAACAATGACACCAAGGACAACATAGGAGGAAATTACTTGTACTTATTAATTGAATTAAACCAGATACCATGTCACACAAAAGTGAAAGTATCCCTGAAAGTGATCAACTGAGAATATGGCCCCAAAATGTCAAATTCATGCAATAAAACACAGTTTGCAACATATATGACAGCTGTTTCAATGGATGTGGTATCACATAATTCTCTCCAAAAAATGTTCTGCCTTAAAGAGGCCCCGCAACACTTTTTCAGCTGGTTACATAAACTTATGTCACTAGACAATTGTTGTGAACATCTGAGCCAAACATTATTACCATACATGCAGCTGGAGCCCACACTTACACTCAAAAGGCTGCCTGTCCTTTTCTTCAATGTTTCAAAACCCTTGCCACACTTTTTCTTTAGTCTTAAATAATCAACTTGAGCATTTATCAGCTTGCGGTCATATGGCATTGGCACATCCCTTTCACACTGCACAATTACTGCATTGTAAACCTGTCCAAAATGTCTCCAGTGTGATTACTGATCACGGCAGATATCCTATGATACACATCTTGGCCATGTGACTACTTGCTACATGACATCAGCACTTTGATGCTACGTGAAAATGTGTTGGAAATATGCTCAAGTAGTTGCCACTCTATGCAAGAGTAAATACAATAGCTGGTAGATTATTTTTACATGTCACGACCAAGCAACGGATCTGGCAGAAGCAAGAATAAAGAAACTTCATGACTGATTGGGTGGTGGCACCATCTGGTGCCACAGCACAGTCACTATGTCCATACTGTGATCTCATGTCACGTGATCTCAAGGCCATGCTGATACAAAAGCTCGGTGCAACGATGGGTGGCGCATGGTAGACATCACTCCACATGGCAGCAAAAGCACAGGAAGGCGGTGAGGGTGTGGCAAAGGCAACATTTGATACCTGATAATTTCGTTTATTTAGGGCGCATTCAGGAACTTTGTTGGATAAGATTGTGAGTACCATATTTTCCAGTGTACAAGCCACATAAAAAAAAAAAATTCGTTCGTGCATCTTATAGAACAGTACAACTTATAGACGTTTTTTTTTCTGCCGTCAAAATCAGATTGGATGCTACAGCCACGTTAAGCACGCTGGGTTGACCTCCTCTGGCAGTTGCAATAATTCAAATATAGCAATTTGATCATAACGACAGTTTACTGTATTTGTTTCCCTAGTAGTCTAAAGTTTCTTCTTGCATTACATTCATGCAAGCGTGGCATAGTCAACCTCCATTAATTCATCATCATCATCAGCCTATATTTTATGTCCACTGCAGGATGAAGGCCTCTCCCTGCGATCTCCAATTACCTTCTTGCGCTAGCGTATTCCAACTTGCGCCTGCAAATTTCCTAACTTCATCGCCCCATCTGGTTTTCTGCCGACCTGGACTGCGCTTCCCTCCTCTTGGTATCCATTCAGTAACCCTTATGGTCCACCGGTTATCCATCCTACGCATTACATGGCCTGCCCAGCTCCATTAATTCGACTATGGCTAATTCGAACATGTTCACAAGTCCCAAAAGACCCACCCCTTTTTAAGTGCCGTATTTTCTGGTGTATAAGAAGCATTTAAAAAAAAAATTTTCGCCGGTGCGTCTTATGACTTACATAAGTTTCTTTTTTTTTTTTAGGAAAAACGGCCTTCAAAATCAATTTGTATGCTATGGCCACGCGAAGCGCACTGTGTTGAATTCCTCTGGCAGTTGCTACGGGTTGTCTGCACGCTATGGAGGTACCGGGTTCTTCTTGTGATCGAGTTTCCGAGCGCCATGCAAGAAGGATGGAGCAGCAATGCAAGCGGCGACAGGCCGACTGCGAGTTGACCTACCCCGAAGTCGTCGCATCTGCAGATCGCTTTCAAGATACAGCACGTGCCTCTGCACAAACTACGCAGTTGCTACCAGAGTACAAGCCACCAGCCCTCCCTCCCACGCTGCCTTCCCGCTTTCCTCCCTTGTGCGCAATTCGGCTCACTGCCACACGCTTTCACTCGCACATACAGCATATGGTGCACGGTGATGATGTTATCGCCCAGAACATCGCGGCGATCACGATGGCAGAAATGCCCCTGGAGTGTCCATATCATTGCGATAGCAATGATATAGGAATGGCACCCATGTGCTTGCGCATGACCCGCGTTCACCAAGTGAAATTTGACTGATGATTTTTTTTATCACTTATCAAGTGAACAGGTGCATCTTATATACCGGTGTGACTCATATACGTTTTTTTTCGTAAAAACTGCCATTTTGAGGGGGTGCGACTTATAGACTGGAAAATACGGTAGAAAAACTGCCATTTTGAGGGGGTGCGACTTATAGACTGGAAAATACGGTAGATGCATTGTAATACCACAAACATTCCACACTTACGACAGAGCAATAGCGTAAAAACGAGGCACAGACAGAAGAAGCGAGACACACATGCACTAACTTCCAACACGTTTATTTGAAATAGGACAGAAAATATATATGCACGATTTTACAGCAAGTGCGTGTCTATTAACTCTATCCTACCGCTTGGAAAATGGCTGTTTTTTTTTAGGTTACACATTTTTTTTTCTCAAGAAACTATTGCACTCAAAATTTTACGCAATACACGAAAGCAAAGCAGAATATATCCACTTTTCAGACATGCAATTTTTATTAATGAGATTTATGTCACAAAAAAAATATATATATATATATATATATATATATATACACTGGCAAAAACAAGAATGTACAATAAAACTGAACAGCACTTGTATGTATCTAAAGAGAAATGAATGCTAAAGACTTTTTTTTTTAAATATACAAAATGTTTCGCTATCTAATAGCCACTACCTGCAAAGAAATCAAAATTTTTCCTTGAAAGCTACTTGTGCTACAGAAATTTAACTGGAAGCCCTACAGCTGGGTGTGCCATGCAGCAAAGCTGCTCTTAGATGTGGAACATAAGGGAATGTTGCAAGTCTTGGAGTAAACTCTTGTTTTCTGCTGCGTTTTGCTGTCATAACATTCTTTGCAGTTTTGGTGTGTTTCCATGTTAGCTGGCTAGTGCTGAATGGCTTCAGTTGGTGGAGAAGCATTAACTAGCGGTGCATCCTAAAGTTCTGAGTTGATTTCCGTTGTCGTCACTCTCAGAATAAGTCAGATGAAAAGTCAGCATCCTCCGACTCACTGTTGCTTGAGCCATTGATAAACTCAACCGCAGACGCAGTGGAATCGCAAGATCTGCGATGTTGGGGAGCACGCATACCGCTTCCGCAGGCGGCCGTTCTCACTTTCAACCCCGATGAGTGTGTACGCGGCTTCCGTTTAAAAAAACTGCTGCCAAGCAGGAAAAAAACTAAATTGATAAGAAATGAAAGTTTAGTTCTCCTACTATATGTCAGATGGCACAGTGTGTCCATGAGTGGCGAGGAAAGTCTTGAAACCGACGGTCGAAACCATCGTTAGCGGGCTAACTATGCCCAATGAGCACAGTAAGGAAAGAGTTAAGTCCGTGTCTCGTTTTGCATTATTACTCTGCCACTATGTACAGTCAAACACAAAATTTTATGGCCCATGAAATCTGAGAAAAAGCTGAATATCTCCACAGCCTCACAACGCAGCCTGGTATTTGCATTTCGGGCTTCGACTAGAATTTGCTAACTTTGTTGTATACAGTTTTACTGGCTAATGCTACAGGCTGCTCAGGAATTTAACGTTTTCTGAGATCCCCTGGTCCGTAAACCTTTTGTGGTTGACTGTACCAACACGCCCAAACTGCTCTTGTCAATTTCACAGCTGTCGTGAATGCTGTTTCAGGGCCCCACTGATGAATTTGTATGTTAACGGTATGTGAATGCCGTACCTTAATCTTGAAGGCCCTCTTGAAACCACTGGCAAAGAATCCTCCAAAAGGTCCAATGATGGAGCTGAACAATGAGAAGCTCAACGAATGAAGTACGAAAGGATAGAGTGTGATGGTAGTCTTCAAATGCAACTGCAAAAGCAATTAAGTGTATCAGCCAAGGCACTCTTCATATCACAAAGCACAAAAGAACAGCCCTACACGTTACAAAATGTCATTCAGCATGCACAATTTCACCGAACAACATCGTACTATCCAATACACTTGCGTGCTTGCTGCAATATATTATGTTGACTACAGTTGAACCTTGTTGCAATGAAACTGAATGGAATGAAATAATAGGTATGACAACTAAAACAAAATTTCTATGGGTGTGTGTGAATATCCCATGTTTCAAATACAAATAAAATATCATTGGCTATTCTATTCGTATTCGATCCAAGAATTCAGTATTCGAAATTATTGAATACAGTTAACAACCAATTTCTTGGACATGCCTCATGATTCAAATGCCCTTGCGGCACCGCCACGTAACTCTTAGAGCCAATGTATCAGGATGTCTGCAATTTAGGATGCTGAAACCCTTCGCAGCCTGATTTTTCAGACTTTTTGCCATGACCGCAGATGCGAAACAGCATTAATTGAAGGCACCACAGCTGTCATTTTGACTATCTCGCAGCCTCAAACCAGCACTTTCACATGCCGATTCGCTGGCAATTGTAGTTGTTTTGTGCTGTCATTAGGCCTAGCTGCTTCGACGTTCACTATCAAGCTTTCTGCTGTTCAGTGCCGTGTTTTTCATTTACAGGATTCACTGCTGTGGCAATGGCACCGCCTCTGTCATCCTTGCCAATGGCATTGCAGCTCGGAAAGCACAGCAAGGGTCTAAAGTCTTTCCCCATTCGCACAATCATCAAAAGCTACTAAGGACCTTTGGTCACACAACATACTCAAAGAATGGCAGTCACATTGTGCATTAATTTATGTTCGCTCTTCTATGTTGCTAAGAAAAATTGTCACTGATTGACTTTTCAGCTGTGACAGGAGTCACCAAACGAATGAAAAATCAGGCAGATTGAAAAACAAACCTTTACAAAAAGAAGTTGTCTCATTGCACTTTATTCAGCCAGGAGCTGAAAAGATTGCTAACACACTTCTTCATGCAAAATAACACGAAAGCACAATTTCAACTAGAATGAATTGAAAACTTATTTTAATGCAATCATGCTAGCTTGAATAGTCACAAATTTGGTTGAGCTTGCCTTATCATATGTGGGGAACAGCTGACAGTATACAATTATCAAAGAGGCAGAGAAATACCCAACAGTAGATGTAGTTTTTCTTTATTTTAAAGGAGTACTGACACAAAAATTTGAAGTCGACGTAACTCGCGAGATCGATTTAGGTGGACACACATACATCGTCTACAAAATATCAGCGGCGAATATAGCTTAGAACATATTTAAAATCAATTTTAAAAGTACGTGCCCGCAGCCACCCGCAAAGCGCAGCACCTCGTGACATTGACATCAAGGAAGGATTGTAAATAACCGAGAAAACGCTACGTCAAGAGTTTGCGCTGCCGTCGGGGCGGGGCCGGCGAGCAAGTATCTGCCCGTTCCGATCGTCCCGGTGCTTTTTTTTTTTCTCCCTGGTCGAGATGGTGGCCTCGTTCGCCGTTGACGGCGGCACAAAAATAGGCTTAATTGTTTCTGACAAGAGATAACTCTTAGAGTAAAGTGACCTCGAAAGTAAGCATGTTATGAAACGTCATGTGATATGGTTAATCGTTGGCATGATTTTGGCTCGCAAGTGGTCAGCGCAGCCGCCGCAGCAATCGTCTCTACGAAGCGGCTCGCCTTGCTAACGTGTTTTCTCACCAATGCTGTCGGCAAAACTAATTGTACTGTCAGTTATGAGCGTCATAAATGTGCAGACGTTGATTGTGTTGACGAATATAGGGGATCTATTACGAGCTGCGAACGGATCGCAAGGGCCGTTGGCCCCGGATCAGATGGCCAGCGAGCTAGGCCTATACCATTTCCCAGCGATCGTCAGCTCGCCTGTGGTGGATCGAATCAAAAGTGGTTGGCCACGTCTAATACGGTGGCGACTCCCGCATGGAGGAAATAGTCGCCGCTGGACGACGAAAACGAGGACGGCGATGACATCACAAAGCTCATGCAGGCGTAACAGACGAACTAGCAAGATGAAGCTCGCTCGCCTCAGAGTCGTCTGCGAGCGCGCTGGCTTGAACACGTCACAGTTTTGTGCGATCACGTGCTCACTGTGTTTACAATCCCTCTTCTCCCATCTCGTTGCTCTCTGAAACCGAAACTTGGACTGGTCGCTGCAAAGAAGACTCCAAATAATTACCTGTCGCGCTCTGAAGCAAATGAGGTTTCGCGCCGTGATTACTGGGTCATTAGCTACTTATTACGGCGGAAAAAACAAGATCGAAAATTTTTGTGTCAGTACTCCTTTAAGAAAAAACAGCAAGACATATTTTTATATAGCATCCCAGTGCCTACGGGATGCTATATCGGAAAAGGGATGCTAAATCGGAAAGCCAGAATGATTTTGTGAATAACTTTTGCCTACCTACCTGTGATAGTTCTACTGAATTTAACTCTTGCAAATGGACTCTCCATTGTGCACAGAGTGCAACTATTTATAAGTGCTTTTGAACATATCTGATATATATTAATGAGAAAGAACAAACATTGTGCCCAAGTCTTCTGAAACATGAGCATTGATCATGATAATTTATTTCAAAACAATGTATTTGAAAGCACATTCTAAGCCCACAATTGCCCTCTATAGAGTGAAAAAAAGGGGAAATTACACCTTTCCCAAGTTAAGTGCCTGCAGAAGGTCAAAACATAAAAAAGCCTGCACAAGAAAGGTAACGTTTTACTGTTTTAAGCCACATATCGGAAAGTCAAGCCACATAAGAAATCACACTTCTGGGGAAAAAAATATATATTGGTTTCTGAGGTATATGCTATCAGTGATGCAGCCGCATGGTGGCACAAGCTCCTGTCCCTAAATCTAAACTTGCACTAACAGCACAATCAATGCGCCAGTTTATACAGTGGAATCTCGATGATACGAATCTCACGGGGTCAAGAAAAATATTCGTATTAGCCGAAATTCGTATCATCGAAACTCAATTAAATCTAGCTAAATTAAGGGGGACGCGGGGATCAGATCGCGAAAATCGTGAGAAAAATAGATTTTTGAAAACCACGCGTTTGGGTATCTGCAACACCTAATCTACACTGCATCAAAATGGTTTGGCTGAAAACGCACAAAAAGTGCCCGAAAACGTTTAATTCGTCAGTGCGCAGGGCGAGAAAACAGCTTTAAATCGCGCAAAATCACCGCAGTTCACGGAGCCATATCTCGTATTTCCCGCCACCGAGAGCCGCCATCTTGGTATCGTTCGAAAGCTCAAAGTTTTGCCGTTCCGCTTCTCAATTCGTCCGTCGTCGCCATATTGTAACAAACGCACAAACACAAAAGAAGCGCGGGTCTGCGATAGGTAGTCACACGGGCCCTCTGATGAAAGCGGGCCTCCGATTGGCTGCCGTGCTGAAAGGCGTCTCTCCATTGGTTGCTGCTCTGGCAGGGGCAAGATGGCAACCGCAGTTGTCTGCTTCGTAAACCATGCCGGCGTCTTCACTTGACACACAGAATTGGGATTACTGAGAGCTCCCAGGTTAGTGATGGAGCAACGGTGGCGAATAAACTTTGGACGAAGCACGCCTTCGGAATACGGAAGCGCTCCTACGGCAAGAAAAATACGGCGATTAGTGGAGGGGCACCAGACTGAGCGAGCGCAACCTTGCACCGTGGATTACGTGCCGCGCTATCTTGCACCGTGTGACTCCAGCAGCGAAACCAACAATCGCCCTGTGCCATCGGCACCGATAACGCAGCCGACGGAAGACGCGCCAATGGAGGCTCCCGCGCCTCGGTGTACGGCCGCGCGAATCAGCCGAGATCGTATCTCGGTAGACATAGCTCGCTGCGACCAGGCAAAATGGCGCGAACACAAAGCAACGCGGCCCGAAGCACGGCAGCCACTCCGTCTGATGGCACGCGGAAAAGGAGGAAAAGCACAAAAGCAACAAAAGCGCCACCGCTTCGAACTCTTCGCGCCCAGTCGCGGCCTCCGCGCTGTCCGGCATCACGTCCACGCCTCCGCACCAATAGAGAAAGGGAGAAGCGCGTGAGTGCGCGCTGTTCTCTTTCGCGGCCGTCGGTGGGGCGGCGTTTATTCGTATCAACCGACGCGGGTCGAAAATCGATTCGTAACAACCGTTTTCTAACACGTTGCAAAGTAATGGGGCTCGGCCGGGACCGCAGAAAAATTCGTATAATCCAGAAATTCGTATTAGCCGTGATCGTATCATTGAGATTCCACTGTACTTGACTCATGCTTCTGTCCACATTTCACTTGAAGCTTTTGACGCTTCAGCTGGTCCAAATTTTCGAATGGGCACCATGCTAACATACAAACTGCTCACCAAATCTGACAACACATGCAAAAGTACATGAGTGAAGTGACATAGGCAATATGTAACATAAATGCAAGGTGACACTCACAAGATTGCACACTGTCTCAATCCACTCTGGAAATCCATATTCTGTAGGTTGGAACAGTGGTGAAGGTTCACAGTCCATAGTCATGCGCTCCAACTCTTCAGAGTACTCAATCGGACAGACGAAGTATTTGAACTGGCACAGGTACTGCGATATCTGCAAAAAACACCCATTACTATAGAAATGGACATGAACACACACATAAAAGAAAGTCTTACAGCTCTGTGTTAATTTCCTTGAAACTGGGTGTTGCTTAGGTCACAAGAGCAGTCATGTGATGTGTACAAAGCCATTTCCTCATGTAATATTCCCAAAAGGTTCTACTTATCTTGGTTCACCTCTGACGCAGGTCTCCCGTGTGCAGTGAGGAGACCTGACCGTACCCTGTTCATTCTGAGTGACTTCAACTGTTTCCATAGGACGTGGGGCTATTCTAACACTTCTGTGACTGGAAGCAAGCTAGATACTATCCTGAGCAATCACCACATATCTCTGCTCAATGACACCATAACCCTAACCAGATAACTTCGTGAACAGGATATGACCCTCATCTTGCCTTGGTGCTCGCTCATACAAGCATCTGGGAAAAATAAAACCACCTGGTAAAACACTCATGATGTCCTCGGCAGCAACCACTGCCTCTGAGCTGAAATTAATCAATATGAGCTACGAGCAAATAAGCCCATGTTGCCCTATTAGCCATTCGAAGCTGGTGAAAAGGGGGGTGGCAAGTACATGCTTAAACAATGCCCTGCACAAGTCTTGCCACCACGTAGTGGAAAATAGCTTCCAGGCTCAGGTTGGTTGGCTCCAGGAAGCAGGATATCCAGGGGATGGTGATCACTGTATCTGTTGCAGAGTTTTTGTTGGGGCTGTCAGGCGGTCTGGGCAATGCACTGAACTGAGACGATCCGAGATCGAGAAGAGTCGGGTTCGAGGGACGGCTGTAATACCATACTTTCATGACGTCTCCCACTGTCCATGTCAGATTGGAAGCCGTGTCGGGGTACAAGTGGTTTTCACGGCGCCTCACAAGTTAGCACCACTATGCAAGGTAAAGGGGGAAAGCAGAACAAGCAAGAAAACATGCACAAAGAACCACAAGCAAGTGTATGTTGACTGCGCAGAAAAAGTGGTATATGCGATCCTGCTTGACTGCGGGAAGAAGTACATAGGCCAAACAGGCAGATGCCTGAATGATAGGCTTCGGGAACATAACAATAATGGACATACGACGGTGCAAGGGCATCTAGGTTTGCATTGTCGGGATTGCGGTTGTCAACCGTTTTTCGGTTGACAGACGACACGAGAGACAATAATCAGACGACACGAGAGACAATTGAAATGGCAGAAATTCTACGCCTTGGGAAAAACTGCGTCAGTGTGGCTTCATTGGGAATACCACAAAAAGAGCTTAGTTATCTTAACAGGGCTGAATTTTGCGAAAGCTGGGCAACAAATGCGTAGGCCATCGATGTGTGTGCCTTGAGTCTTACTTATTATTTAGAATTCATCTGGCTATCTTGCTATTGCGAATGCACATGTACAAGTCTGTTCTGTTGATTACACATGCATATTTTATAATGTTTTCATGTTTTGGCACATGTATGCTTAGAACCACTCGACTTCCTACTATTAAAACCAGTTGAAAGTTTGTGCTTGTGTCTGTCCTTTCTAGTCCTTGTTTCAAGTGGCGTATTTACCATAATTGTTACCAACTAGCCCAAAGCAGTACCCTTCTAATCAATCTTAGTTGCTGAAATTAATATGTTCCTGATGCAAAACCTGTGGCAACAAAACCACTCGCAACTGAACCACCTGCATCACAAATTGAACCAAGGCAAGGACCCATTTAGAAAGATCCCTCAATGACATGGCTGACCTAGGGGACTGGGCTCGGGACATCCTTTCTGATGTTTGTCAGCATATGTCCTCTATAGCTAACACAGAGGATCGTCCCTATGCTGACGTCCTTTATACAGCCCTGATGATGATTGTTGGGTTTTAATGGCGCAAGGGCATCTTTGGCCAAAGAGCGCAAAGTCTATGGATACATTCAATGATTTACAATATAAATACAAAAGTCGTAAAAGAATGGTAAGGATGCTGAAGTGTGCTATACAAAGGGGTAAAAATCTCGTAGTGACAAAGGTGTAAAAGGCCTAGCTAAACAGTGATGTTACTGTTATATGAGGCATTTCAACTGTGCATGGGCTATAAAGAGATATCGATGACTATGAGCGATCACTTGTTATATATTATATGCTATGTATATGTTATGCAGATTATTTGTAGTTTTCAGTGAGTATAAGCGATAAATATTTGCCTTGAAGCCATTGGCAAAGTACTTTTACCATGCAAAAAAGCTGCGAGACCTCGAGGCATTCAATACCTCAGGCTCCTTACGTATGTGATGGAGCATCATGGTTTGGATTGTAGTACACAGTGTTTAAGAACTGGATGTCGGCGGGGTATTTAAAAACTCTTTTGACACTAAACATAGGGTCATGGGATAAAAACAATGCAAGGTGAGATGGTATGTTATGTGTGTTCTCTAAAATGCTGTACTCTTGTTTGGTGAAGTCTTGGGACATTCAATTAAGATGTGCCGGACAGTGAGTTGTTCTCCACATTTTTCGCATATGGGTGGTTGTGTGCCTGTTAACAAGTATACCGTATATACTCGTGTAAGGGCCGCACTTTTTTTTTCGAAATTTTTGCTTGGTGCGGCCCTTACACGAATCAGGCTGACGACAGCTCACCAAAGGTCTATACTGTTTCCGAAACAGTAGCAGTGTGCAAGAGAGTCACAAATGACATGCCAGGAATGTTTTTATTACGATTCCATGTCACTATCGCTGTTCTCGCCCTCGGAAGAGCTTGGCTCGGCGTCTGCATCCCCCCAGAGACGATCATCCTCAGTACCGTCCATGCTGTTCGAAATTCCAGTCACCTTGAAGCTTTTTGGAACTGTTTCCAATGACACGGCACGCCACGCACTCAAAATCCACGCACACACTTGTTGGAGTGATGCCCGCTTCAGCCGTCCCGTAGGGGTCTTCTCATGATGGCCTCCAGCCATCCATTCCGAGTAGCATCGGCGAAATTCCGTTTTGAAAGGACGGTTAATTCAGACATCAAGCGGCTGCAGCACACTCGTTAGCCCTCCAGGAATAACGGCCAAGTCCGTGCGAGTCGTGGCGAGTCGGTCCTTGACGCGGTCAGTCAAGTGGCCCCCGAAACTGCCCAGAACAAGGAGGGCTTTCCGTTGTAACAGGCCTCCAGGTCTGTTACATACGTCCATACGGTCTTGATTCAGTCTACGACGAGTTCCTTGCACATCCAACCCTTTTCCTGGGCACGTACGATGATTCCCTGAGGGAACTTTTCTTTTGGGAGAGTCTTTCTTTTAAAGACGACATACGGCGGAAGTTTTCTGCCATCTGCCGTGATGCTGTGCATCACAGTGCATCTTTGACGTTCTGCGCCGGTCGTGCGCACAGACACACTTTTCGTGCCCCTTAAATCCACTGTGGTGCTTTCAGGTGCGTCGAACCACACAGGAGTCTGGTCCGCATTTCCAATTCGGGAGAGGTCGTACTCATGTTCCTTCCTGAGAGCATTCACAAAGCGATGGAATTTAACCACATGGCTTTCGTATTCACTTGGAAGTTTTTGACAAATCGTCGTTCTGCGGCGGATAGAGAGCTGGTTCCGGTTCATAAACCGCGTAGCCCACCCCCGACTTGCCTTGAATTGTGCCTGGGGAATACCATCTGGCGAGCGATGTTCAGGGCTTTCACGCGTACCATGTCAGTTGATACAGCGTAGCCGTCAATTCGAGTGTCGATGACATATTTGACGAGTTCGCCTTCGAGTTACGGGTATTTGCACTTCTTGCCGCGAAACGCCTTTTGGCTCCTGTTGGTAGCAGCGAGGGCATCTTTCTGCTTTATCCAGTAACGCACGCGCTTCTCGTCTACGTCGTACTTGCGTCCAGCTTCTCGCTTGCCGTGCTCCTCGGCATATTCAGTCACTTGCAGTTTAAATGAAGCAGTGAACGATCTCAAATGCCGGCCCAGCTTCCTTCACCTGTGCTGGCTCAAACAGGCCTCACTACTACTGACGGAGTGACACCAGTTCGCTGGCGACACGATGCAAATGATGCACCACACAAAGCAATCATGGCGCCGTACACCAACGCTCAACCAACGCCTCCTAGGAGGCATTGACTCAACCAGCTCAACGGCTTGGCCGGCGGAAGCGGAAAACTGGCAGCGCTATCTAGCTTCGATTGAACTAACTACACCTTTCTGGCGGGACTTTCAAACTTTTTTTTTATTTCTCATTTCAAAGTAGGGGTGCGGCCCTTACACGAGTATATACGGTATGTGTGTTGCGTATGTGTGTCCTATACGTAGCCTGCACAGTGTGGTTTCTGTTAGTATTGTGACTTTTTGCTGGAAAAATTTGCCTAGTTGCGGTTTTATTGCGTGCAATTTGTTTTCTGTTCCTTTATCCCATTGAGACTGCCAGTGCTGGCGTAGCCGGTTATGGGCGCAAGGTTTAATATCTCGACTAGGGACCTCAGTAACTTAAATATCACCAAGTAGCGCAGCTTCTCTAGCACTCTGATCAGCCGTCTCATTTCCGGCTATGGCGCAATGCCTCAGTACCCACCATACCACGAGGGAAAGTTCTTCATTGTAAGTATTATAAATGGATTTTAGCAGGTGATTAAAAACAGGGTTGTCTCCCACCTTTCCCGAAGCTAGTGCAGTTACGACACTTAGCACATCTGCGTAGATAACAGCTTTTTGTATCCTATGTTGTCGTATATGATCCAGAACCAGTCGAATACCATATGCTTCCGCAGTGAATATGCTGCAACTTGTATTAAGAGTTCTTGAAATATTATAGCCGTGACTATGTGCAGCGCATGAGACTGCCTTGTGCGTATTTGAGGCGTCCATAAATAGGACGTTGCATTGTACTTGTCTTCCAGTGATAGGAAGTATTGCATAACAGCCTCGCGTGGCACGTTTTTCTTGTCAAGCGCTTTAAAGGACATGTCCCACAGAACTGGGCGAAGGCACCAGGGAGCAATGAGATCAATATGCCCAGTTTCGTGGAGATCTGAGAAACTAAGCCCAAGAGTTTCGGCAACAGTTGTGATAGCCAAAGGGAACGGCTGAGCTAGTGATGGCCTATTCGCCTACAGCTGTTCCGATGTTCGATTATTAATTAGTGTTCTGCAAGGGTGTTCCCTCTGAGCTAATATGTTGAGGCATATGTAATTCCTAAATATGTTCTCTGATACTCCAAGGGCCATTGATTGGACTCTGCATAGAGGCTTTGAATAGGGCTAGTCCGAAAAGCACCAGTAGCTAGCCGAATGCCTAAATGGTATATGGGGTCAAGCATCTTTAACATTGTTTTAGATGCTGACTGAAATACTATGCTGCCATAGTCCCTCTGGGACCATACAAGACTATTGAAGAGTGATAGCAGACATTGCGTGTCAGTTCCCCAGGAATAATGAGTAAGGATCTTTATGACGTTCATTGATTTTAGGCATTTTAGTTTTAAATTCTTGATGTGTGGAATAAATGTAAGTTTGCTATCAAAAATGACGCCGAGAAATTCATGTTCACTTTTGACCGTCACTTTGTGTCCATTTAGTTCAATGGATGAACCAGGGTGCAGGCATTTCTTTCTTGTAAATAGATGCATGTTGTTTTTTTCTGTATTAAAGTGGAAACCATTCTCATTTGCCTATTTCGATAGTCTATTAACACTGAGCTGAACTTGACGCTCCCATATGGATAAATTGCAAAATTTAAAGCTGACTTGCAAATCATCTACGTGCCATCTAAGCTCTCACGCCATCTAAGCCAATCATCTAAGCCTCACGCCAGATGTGCCTTCCACTAGCCTTTGCTCGCTTTAAAGCGATTAGATTTTCTGTGTTAGGGTAACGCGAAAGCTTACCCCACGCTTTATTTTGCCTCTTTTTAGCTATTTCACACTCGCGGTTCCACCATGGCTTGGTATTAACACGAGTGCGTCCTCAGGACGCTTGCGGTATGGACTCTTGGGTTACGTTTAATATGTGTTCTGTGAGAAATTCATTCATTTCCTCAATTTCCAAGTGTATGATTGAATCATATGAGAGAATGGAAAGTTCTCTAAATTTCTCCCAATTGGCAGTACTAAATTTCCATTTTTTCGGGTAGACAAAAGGATCGAGCGTATCAGCGGTGGTCAAAATTAACGGAAAATGGTCACTTCCGTATGGATTTTTTACGACATTGCATTCTAGATATGGCAGTAGTGATGAGGAACCTATGGCAAGGTCAACTGAAGAAAATGTATGGTGTGCTGAGCTATAAAATATAGGTTCCTTTCCGTTAAAAATACACGCACCAGTTGAAATAATAAATTTTTTTATGAGACGTCCTCTCGAGTTGCAGCGTGGGTCGCCTCAAAGCGGATTGTGGGCATTCAGGTCACCGAGAATTATGTAGGGTTCGTTAAGTTGGTCTATCAGGTTCTTTAACTCAACCCTGGTTAGATGATGATTAGGAGGGATGTACAGTCGAACCCGGGTATATCGAACCGACATATAACGAATTATTGTGTATATCGAACAGCTGTAAACTCCCCTTAAAAATTTCTGTATAACATTTTAATTTTATATAACGAATGACCTATATATCAATCTTTTTGTGACCACCTTCAGATTCGATATATCCGGGTTTGACTGTATAAAGAGCAAACCGTTACCAACTTGTTAAAGAGTATGGCATGGATTGCTAAGGCTTCAAGAGATGTCTGAATATTTAGATGTTGACAAGCTACTGATTTATCTGGAATTATAGCCACTCCACCTGAGGGGGCAAGACAGTTATCGCGGTCTTTTCAAAATACTGTGAACTGTTTTAGAAAATTTGTGTGGCAGGGTCTTAAGTGTGTTGTGTTTCCTGAACACACAACACTTTTGGTTAGAATTCAGATAAGAGTTCTTTTACATCATCTAGATTATGAATAAGTCCTCTGACATTCCATTGTAACATTTGTACAGCTGTGGCTGGGATAAGTGGTTCTGTGTTCAGGATTGCACAGCTATGTTACTGGACCTTTCACAGGCGCAGTAACTCTTGCGAGTTTTCCTGTCCTAGCGCGCTCTAACAAGGCACGCCGATCCCTCGGCGCCGTTGACACCGAAGGGCCTGGGGTTACCTCCATCGCCTCCTGTGAGGCGCTGAACGCCCGCGCGGGCGGCAGTGTACCACGCGCCACGGGCCTCGACTCTCGCGGGGTTTTGGGAGTCACTGACTCAGCGGTCAGCTTCCCTTTTCTCGGGTTAGGTGAGGCAGCACTAGCTGCTCCCACCAAGGGGGCAGGTGGCGGAACTGCAAGCTCACAGCTCGTGATCTTAGCAGCCGCCTTAGGCCAAGGTGGCGCAGCCCCCTGACGTGCCACGTTGGCATACATTGTGTGCTGAACAAAGGAAAGACACTTAGGCGCTTCTTTGAAAGAAATGTTTTGCTTCGCCTTGAGCGGTAGGATTTCTTTTTCTTGATTCCATTTGGGACATGACCGCGAGTATGTGGCGTGTCCTCTATCACAGTTAGCACAGTGAAGTTCGCGTTGACAATCATCTGCAGGGTGGTCATTTGCTGCACATTTAGCACACATCAACCGACCACGGCAGCTCTGTGAGCCGTGGCCAAACCTTTTACATTTGAAACATCGGCGGGGATTTGGTATATATGGTCTAACACGGATCTTCATATATCCTGTCTCAATGGACTCTGGTAGGTAGGTTGCTCATGGCAAAGGTCAAAATTAGGTGCTTTGTTGGTATTTCTTTGTTATCTCGTCTCAATTTGATTCTCTGTACATTTATTACACCTTGGTCCTTCCATCCTTCAAGAAGTTCTGTTTCAGTTAGTTCCAAAAGGTCTTGTTCAGATATTACTCCACGGAGTGTGTTAAGTGAGCGGTGAGGAGAAATGGAGACAGGGTTGTCCCCAATCATCATGAGGATAGACAGCTTGCTGTGCTGTGTTTTATCACTCAGCTCAAGCAGCAAGTCGCCACTAGCCATCTTCGTTGCTTTGTAACCTGGTCCTATTGTTTCAGTGAGAGATTTTGACACAAGAAATCGTGAGATTGTTCGAACAGTCTTGTCTGGAGTTTCACAATGTACAATGTGGAATTTCGGGAACGTTTCTTTAGGTTGGATGGAAAAGTTGAATGGTGCATCGGTGCGCCCCCTTTTGTGAGGGAGACGATCAGGTAGTGGAGGATAGCTTGATCCCATAATATGTAGCATTATGTTCAGCAGTGATGCCTGCCACCCACCACCGAGCCCAACAAGGGGACATGACGACATAGCAAGGGCAGGTTGTGTACACGTCAGCAGTACATCATTGCTATAACCAAATATGCTGTAATCTAGGTTGATTACCCACACAAGGTTGACCCTTGCCGCCCAGAAATTCCGAAGTGAGAAGTGACTAGAAGACAGGAAAGATGAAAAAGTGAGAGAGAAAGACAAAAGTCTCAAGAGGGGGACAGGAAAAGGCGACTGCCGATTTCCTCCAGGTGGGTAAAAAAAAAAAATTATGGGGTTTTATGTGCCAAAACCACGATCTGATTATGAGGCACACTGTAGTGGGGGACTCCGGAAATTTGGAGCACCTGGGGTTCTCTAACGTGCACTTAAATTTAAGTACACGGGTGTTTTCGCATTTCGCCCCATCGAAATGCGGCCGCCGCGGCTGGGATTCGATCCCACGACCTCGTGCTCAGCAGCCCAACACCATAGCCACTGAGCAACCGCGGCGGGTTCCAGGTGGGTCAGTCTGGAGGTGCCGTCTATGTGAAGCAGAGGCCGAAGAGGTGTGTTACCTCTGTCGGGGGGCCTTAAAGGTCCGAGCACCCGGCATGGGCTCAACCCCCAGGATCCCCTTTCCCCAGACACGGTTAAGCCGCGTATGGCTACACGCGGGAGGGTCCGACCCTCATGTGCTCGAGTCTGTGGTGTCACAACACACCAAACGCCTACTGACTCAGACGCCCCTGCGGGGCTTTATACAGCCCTATGGGAGAAATGTCCCAAACATATAAACTGGCATAAAAAGAAACAGCATAAGCACAAGTATCTTCATCACCGCATCTTCAAAATCAACCAAGAAAGTCTGGATTGCGCGGAAAAGGTTGCGGCACAGCATTGGAGTAAGATTTGCGAGGAAATTAATGGCCAGCTTCACAGGGCTCAATTCTGAAAACTATTTCAATTGCTCATGGTTCAATCCAAGCCCTTTCACACACTCAGGGGTACAACAGTTGAAATAGGATTTGGAGCCATTTTTGAAGCAGGAAAAACCTTAATTTTGGAGCAGAAATATTAAAATATACAGCAGGTTACACAGAAAGAAAAGTCCATTTTGGAGAACCAAATTCCAAATTTGGAGCAGTTTAACAGAGAAGAAATTATGCAGAAACCATCGACGATGATTGTCAAGGTAAGCAAAAAGCCTGAACAAACGAGCAACAGTCCCCCCTCTTTTCGAAGTGCCTTTTCAGCACGCGCCTTTTCCCTTAGCGTGCTTCCTCACCTTCCCTCCCCCAAGTACTGCTGACCTACCACAAAAACAGCCGGCAGAGCCAAAGAAAGCTATTCGCATTAAAAGCTGCACTGCAACCAGAACGCAATGTTGCAAAAACAACTCTCTGAGTGCCCAATACCAAGCACGCCCGAACTACTAGTACAATCTACCAGCACCTTTCCGTTGCAGTGTCTCTGCGACTGGATTGGATTGGCAACACTTGACACACGAATGATGACAATGGCAAAACTGCAGGCTGCCAACACAGATCTCACTTTCTGCCAAACCTAGTGCGACTGAGAACTTTTGCAGCTAGTCGGGGCATTTTGGTGCAGCGTGGTGCAATTTCAACAAATTTCACTCTTTTGGTGCAGCTTGGCACAGAAATCTTGCAATTGTATCAAAATGGTGCAATCGGTGCAGCAGTTGCACCCCTGCACACTCCAAAGATACCAGCTTCAATGCGGCTGCAACACTGCTAAGCTTCTCTGGGAAGTAAAGGGTACCTTCTATCAAGGCTTCAACCCTATCCCACTTGCTCCACCTGTTGCAAACCCGGATGGAGACAACTGAATCAATTCACACTAGCTGAACTTTGCCTTGCTCTTCAGCAACTTTGTCGCAACACCTCACCTGGCCCCAACGGCATTACATATGCAGTTCGATAATGTCAATAATTGGGCTAGTTGGCATACCATCATCCTAAAAAGGGAGGCACAATGCACAAAAGAGAGTGAGCAACACAAGCTCTGCTCTTCTTTGTGTTGTGTTTTTGTGCATTGCCGCCTCCTTTTTCAAGGTTATTATGCGGTCCTGAGTAACCTCTCTCAGGCGCACATCCTCATGACGTCCTCATGACTGAAGGTGATCTTGGTGTTGAACAAAGCAGTAAACACATCCTTCACTTTGCATGTCAATCCACAGCAACAGAAACTTACAGCAGCACCAAAGATGACAGTTGCGATGCCTCCACCGACAAAGCCCTCCCAGGTCTTTTTTGGTGACAGCTTGATCAATGGTGTCCGGCCAAAGAAAAAGCCAAACATGTAGGCCATGACATCATTGCAGACAATCATTGACACTGGAGCTATGAACCTGCAAAAGGTACACACAGACCAGAAGCTGAGTGGCACAACATAGCAGCCTAAATACTGCATTAAAGAAAAATGTTTCCACGGTGAAGCAGTTGAGCAAAAAAGCTATGTAGTCCAATATAGTGCCCCACAGAGACGAAGATGTAAAGGAACCAGTGCATTTTTCCCACACTGCAGCAAAAGCAATAAACTGGTCCCGAGATCTATTAAAGGGCTATGCGAAGTCTCAGAGCCTATTGAGCATGGCCTACACAATCAGTATGTGCAATGTGCTTACAAGGCAGGAGGAGGGAGTACAGATCTGAATGTCACGTGGACCCTAGGCTCTGATAAGAGAGGCAGAGGGAAAATGTCACTTGCAAATACTGGTTGAGGCAATGGGAAGGAGCATCGTTGCAGGGAGGGCAGGTTACATCCTTATACCATTGCCTGATAGCATTTCATTTGCTTGTATCTTTACTATTACTAAACCCTTTTCAAAAATTACTGTGCTGGAACACTCCCTGGACGGTGTTTACAACTTCCAGTGTATAATTAAAGCTTCCAATGAGGCCTGATGAGGGGCCCTTAAATTATGTATATAAATTTCTTGGGTTCAGCCACGGCGTAAGAATAATAAAGAGAGGTGCTGACACTCTCCCCACAACGCGCGCGAAAGCGCCGCACGCTCGCATCCAGATTATGTTCGGCTCGCTTACAGCTCGGTAGGCGCCGTCGTAGAGGGCGCTGCGGAATGCGGTCCCAGCCAAGGCACGTGCTGCCACTGCTTCGTCTTCCTGCTTGCATGTGTGGCCGCTCTTTTTTGAAGGCATGCTTTTTGTTCGCGTGCGGTTCATGAGCTTGTGCTTGGGTATTGTCGCCACGGGCCCTCGACAAAGGCAGCAGCGGCCTTCTGAGGGGCGTTTGAAATGGCTAGAAAGTGCTTCGTTCCGAACTGCAATTCTGGATACCGGACTTGTACGGAGCATGTGCCTTTAGTCAACGCGCCGTCCGACAGCGGTCGTCTAGAGCAGTGGCGCCGTGCAAATCTGAGGGCGCAGACCGAACTCTAATGCCTACCGACTATGTCTGCGCCAACCATTTTTCAGAAGATACGATATCGACGGCATATTACGCGGAGCTCGATAAAAGGATTCCCACCTTATTTCCAAACTGTCCAAAGAACCTCACAGGGTCAAATAAACCTTGAAAGCCGCTGCGGAAGAGAGAACCCCCTGTGTGCCACAGCAGTTTATGCAAATTTTGCGGCATGTACAAGATATATACTGGGTGGTTTAATTATCATGCACCAAGATTTTAAAATATGCAAATGTCATGTAGCTGGACAGAACCAAGGTAATGTTGACTGCCGTCGCTTGGAGATACTCAGATTATTTTTTTGTATTCTGCCTAATTACATAATTATTTTCATAATTGATTAATCAACTTTTCTAATGCTATAATTGGATAAAAAGTGTGAACGAGAGAATTGTACAGCAGCATGGAAAACTCCCAATATAGCTTTCTGTTGCTTAATACGCAATACATAAAAGTGTTTTCCGAGCGTGAAAGAAGCCCGCGAATACACACAAAATTACCGCGCGACTGGCCGCTCAAGGCACTTTGCGTGTGCCTCGAGCTTCTTTCTGTGCCTCGGGGCTTCTTTCACGCTCGGAAAAACAGTTCTACGTAGCGCGTATTGAGCAATAGAAAGCTGTATCGGGAGTCTTTCTTGTTGCTCTACAATATTCTCATTGACACTTTTAATCTAATTATAATAGTTGAGAAGTTGATTAATTAATTAAGACTAATTATGTACTTAAACGGAATGTAAAAAATAATCTGAGTATCTCCAAGGGACCGCAACAACATTACTATGGTTCTGTCCAGCTACGTGACAGTTGCATATTTTTAAATCTTTGTGCACCCTGTATAATACTGCTGTTTTCTGTGCAGATGTGTGCCTGATTTTCAAATTGTTTCCATCCTGGCTACTGAATTTTTTTTTTTTTAGAATGCGCGTACAGTGTATATTACACGCTTGCATGTTTTATGCAACATTTTTCCATTGTGCGAGTGTATCAGAGCGTAAGCTTATCGGATTGTTATCCCTTATTAAAATTATCGAGCTGCTTCATGCACAATTTTTTTCGTATTGTGTCTTTGCAAAAAAAAAGGTCTATGGGATTATTGTGTGGTGGGTGTAAATGTATTTGTGGACAGGCTGTAGCATGCATTGTCAAACACGCTTACATTGGCACATTCTCATATGCAATTTAAGAAAAAAGAAAGTCACCTCTTTTTTTTTTAGATCTTGCAAGAGCCACTCAGTCCTCAATGGACGAAAGCCAAATGAATAATATACACGGTCTATGTTAAGTGGTATTGGAATAAAAAAGGCATTTGCTCAGGTTTTCATCAGTAATCTGTATTAGTGATGCTCTAATCCAAGATAGACGCCGGCCTTTGTCCCGCCTAATAAATTCCCATTTGAAAGAGTTTTTACATAGCTGATGTGCATTCTCATCTTAAGTTCTAGCCATGAACAGCCACTTTGCTCTAGTGCGTTGCACATCGCAGGCTTGCGCCGTTTCATTTCTTAATTTATAGCGTGGCCACACTGAATTCACGCAACGATGATTGAACCGTTTTCCGAGTGTGAATGGAAGCAGCGATAAGCATGAAATACATTTTCCGGTGCAGTCAACATTTTCTTCTGATCATGGGGTAGCACGTGGGCTAACACTTTTATTTTTTGATGCTTGAATGAACGCCTAGACCGGACGAAACAAATTGTGTGCGCGCGAGTGTAACTTGAGTGGGCTTTGAGTGCTGCCTGATCGATCCGTGTTCATGTCATTCACGCCCTGCACAAAGAACATTCATGTTAGCGAAGCATTAAGCCTGGTATACTTATCCTTTAATCTGACATAACGAATTTTCTTCACGCTTTGAGTTTTACTCACTCCACTATGAACGAAAATTTAGGGGACGCAGAGCAATGTCAAGCCGCCGGTGCCGCTAAGCTGGGACCGCTGACCGTGGCGCCATCTATCGGCTCGCAGCAGAGCTACTCGGTGCACCCACGCGCTGCCGAACATAATCTGGACGCTCGCTCGCGCGCGCGCAGTGTCAACACCTAAATGTTCTTACACCGTGGGGGCAGCCCGCATGAGTAAAAAAGTTGCAGTTTCACCCGAAAGGCGAAGCATCGATTGCGATAGCAAATTAGTAGACAGGTATGCGAAGTAAGGATAGTAGTTTTATCAGCCGTATAAAGTTGTAAATATTCGCTTACAAACTAAATAAACAAGCACGGTGTCACACGCGCACAGGTAAACATGACAGGCTCGATGACCAGTGGCAGCAAGCAAACTGACCTTCGCGCGCTGGCTCTCGCTTCAATGCAAACTAAACGTCGAAAGCACAGCGAATACGAAGCTACCGGCACTCGGCGCATGCACTTTGTCCCCATCACAGATCACTCTGAAGATGAGGCCCCCGCGCGTGCGCACTTCGGCCACATCGCTTTCAAGATACGGCGCCCGCACGGCAGCTCCGTGAGCAACAGCCGTAAGAGCAGAACGCTGTTTACTGGAAACATGCTGTTCACAGGTGATGCCAGGCATATTCTTATGCAGGCTTGAATGTTGCACTGCATGTAAGTTCGCACAACGGAAAAACTACTGGGGTTCCAACGCAAAATGTGAATGTCACATTTCATAGCGCCTGTGTATGTTTTAGGCACCAACGTAAGCATGTACAAAGCTCAGAAAGTATGTGTGCAAATGTCAACGTGTTCATGCTAGTGGGCAGTGATCGCATGCATACATTGCACACATGCATATGCACTGAAGGAAAGCACAACTGGACAAGTTGCGGAGTGCCAGTATATGAATTTTGTGATGACACCAACACTTAGTTGAAGAGTGCCCCTCTAACAAATTATAAAGTAAGTGTAAAAGCTACAAATATACCAAAGAGAAGCCCAATACACCTCTATGCACTGCGCCAATAACGTGAGAAGCTCACACAGCGTGTGCCGCACAGTTGTGGCCGATGAGGGGCACACTTGCGAAAGAGAGTGAAGCACAAGCACAGGGGGATAACTTTTGAAATATATATTTTTTCTTAAATATTTATATCCAAGTTCAGGGGTGTAGACCTTACAAGGTCTAGCAGTTACCGGATATGCATATACGGTAACTCCATCGGTGTATATTTACATGCCATGAATCCATTCAATGGGGGATGAATTTGAAACTATGAAATGAGCTGCAATTTGGATGTGCACAGCAGCCTGCATTTGTACATGCTAGAATTGTCATAACTTGTTTATACTCAGGTGAGCCTTTGTTCAATGAAGGAGCCATGTGCCAAATGCACTGCAACATCTTGCCTTCAACAGGACTCTCGAAAGTGTGAGCCTTGCTTTGCACAATGTGTCTCCTCATCCATTTAAATTTCAAGACTGAAGTTTCCTCAAATATTAACTAGAGCATGGGTTCTCAAAGTGGGTTCCGCGGAACCTAGGGGTTCGCAGGCCCCTGCTCGGGGTTCCGCGAGCCACCGATAAATTTTCCCCGGTCCCGCGCTCGACAAGTGGCTAAAACAGCGAACACGAGGTGCGCTCGATCCAAAGAACCTCCATTACCCATGCCCGAGTGTCAAAAAGCACATCACAGTGCGTAACAGCATCGCGCGAACTGCGCAATAAATACGCAAGCAGCTTGTAGCCACCCAACCTCTGAGAACGGGCAGCCCGCCTAAGCTTTCGCACTTGAATCTCGAAGGCCATAGCTTACCACCATGCGCCTTTCTCCTATTTGTAGATACGGTATGTGCCGATGGCGTGCGCACTGACGTATACGTTGGAGGAATAAAAAAAAAAAAAATGCGCGGAGCACCGCCAATGCGCGCCGCAGAAGAGCAAGACCGGTGTTAGCGTCCAACCGAAACGAAGCGGCGCAGTACGCATCGCCGTGGTCCTCAGCGGCAATCGTACGCAGCACTTGTCTGACAGCAACGCCGGAGCGCTTTGTGCCTAATTGTGCTTTTAAAGCCTTTATTCTTGCGTTCATCGCCGCGCGTAACACCGTGTTGGCGGCTAGCCGGGTGCCTCCATTAGTGCGTAGTCGCCATCTATGATCGCGTCAATAACCACCGCAGTTTAGTCCGCAGCGGTGGTGGCAAATAGTAGTTTCGTTTTCACTCTGTGCGCACGTCGGCTGCGTGCCTTCACAACTGCGTAGTCGCCTCCCATGGCTGCGTCGATAGCGACCGCAGTTTCGTCCGCACTTCTTGCAGCGAACGGTAGTTTCGTTTTGACTTGGTGCTAGCATCAGCCGCCTGCCTTCTGAACCGCAAGGTCGCCGTCCATGATCGCGTCGATAGCGGCCGCAGTTTCGTCCGAAGCGGTTGCGGCAAGCAGTAGTTTCGCTTTAACTCAGTGCAAAGCTGTCGAAGATGAAGAGCACCGGCTACATCGCGATGGACGGAAAATTTGTTGGTGAGCAGCTGAGTGGCGAAAAAATAATCGGGATGTGCACCCGTTGGTGCAAAGCGCATCTCAGATGAAGACGCGTGCCGCGAAGGATGTCGCGAGGCCTTCGCCGCTGCTAGCGCTAATCAGTCAAGAGACGACGAGAATTTCAGCTTCCGCACTGGTCTTGTGCTAAACAGAAACAAGATTTGATGTTTCATTGAGTAAATAAATGCGTGTTGACATAGTTCAGCATTTGTTTATTGTTTTCTTGATACCCTCGATAATTCGACATTTGGTTAATTGGGGGGGGGGGGGGGGGTTCTTGGCGCTTTATGGAGCTTAGCAGGGTTCCCTGGGATGAACATACTTGAGAACCCCTGATCTAGAGGAAAATCTGGCACCACTGTCCATGCGACCTTAACAGCACTGTGAAACCATAGCCAGGACGCGGAACATTTGGCTTGTCATGAACGTGGCCTGGCCATGGTCAAAACTGTGTCAGCATCATGCAGCTCCATTAGCATGGTACTATATATCACATGTGCCTCACTCATGAGTGGTAGTTCTTACACATCATGAGCACACGAAGCACAAATAGACAATTGTTTACCAAAATTTTAGAGAAATACGTATTTCAACGAGTGTAAAAATCACAAAATGTGATGTACGAACTCTGCATTAAAATTTTCAGAGGGAATAAGTAAAATTGTCTTTAGTGTCCTTTTTCATTACTTCCAAGTGCAAAATCATAAAAGCATGAGAAGCAGCAAGAAGTGGTGGTTCTTTGCACTGTATGGACAAGGAGCAACTTCAGTCTCAAGCACTTTTATGACATTCATGTTGACATTTCACACTGCAGGTTAGTGAACAATTAAATGCCACTGATAATGACTATTTATGACACTTGCAACAAAATACTTCACATACGAGATGAAATAATTCTCACTCACCAGATCAAGCCTTCAAACATGTTTTGAATGAGAAAGTATGATTGGGTCACAATGATGACCAATGTCACATGTGTCCAGGCAAACTTCAAACCGAAAAAGGAAGAGAATCAGTTCAAGTCAATGCACTTGCACATATTTCACAAACTTCAAAAGCTCCCTTGACATACTTACCAAAGAGAACTGGCGCATGTAATATTTCTTTACAAGGCTCAGCACGAACCAGATGAAGCCCAGCAAGTACAGGCAAAATGAAATGAAGCGGTGGCAGCGCACAAGTGGCTTCAGTGAGTCCTAATGAAAGCAAAAATACATAAACTTCAAAGAATGCCAGAGTCAGTAGTGTCTGTGTGTGCTAGAGGGGGGGGGGGGGTGATTCCCATCCCTTCAGTCTTTGGGGTATGCTTTTACCAAGCTTCTGGTCAGACAGTGCAGTAGCAAGCAAATAACCATTGCACCCCATCTTTTCACCCTGACCCAACAAGCACTTCTGGCACGCTGTGGCCATAAATTAATGCAAAACACAAAATTTTGCATGAAACAAAAATTCCTTGACAACTAAGAGTAAAGCACATGACCACAAAATGGAAAGCCATAAGCTAAGCATCTTAGCAAACATATTTCACATAACTTTGCAACTACTACAAGATAATCACATTATGATATATAGCTGGGCATGGCAGATAAGGTAATTTTTTTTTTAAATATTGGGATACAAAAGTGTCAGTGCTGCACACAATTATAGCGAAAACAACAACAAAAAACATCACAATGTGCCTTTTGATACCTTTGTGCATGTTAAAAGCAACAATAATCTGATAATAATGACAGTAACTTATCCACTAAGAAATATCTCCAGACCATCATAATATTCAAATTCATGATGATTCACGAAATTCCTGATTACAGGCCTCTAGTAATTTTGTAAGTATTACACTACAAACCTTTAAGAAAGAGATTTATAAGTGGATAAGGTGCTGAACCTACTTTTGGCAGTCAAAGATGTCTTTAATGTGGCAGAATCTTGTTTTCTAATGTCTGTTGAGCTAATTTCCAAATCTTGAGGATTAATCAACACTTAATAAATATACATGTCCGACAAAATAACTGCGACATCCACTGTGTCCTCCTTTTGATGCACTTACACAGGATATGGTGATACCATTACCATGAACTCAAATACAGTCATTTGTGCTCTGCCTCAAACTTCAATTGCATGACACTGATGCAAAATACAGGGTGATCCTTTTTAAGTTTTATGAAATTTCAAATTTGTAAAAATCGCCTGTTGCAGATAACACAATTCTAGTCCTTGAGCTGGATTATTCCGAGAGTTGGACATTACTTGCATCAAAACACATATTCAACTAATTAACAAAAATGCACTAATGAACTTAATTACTTTACGATGAGCAACCCGAGAACAAGGTGAGAGCAGGAGCCAACGTTTCTACAAGTGGACTTGTCTTTTTCAAGGGGACATATGCTCTCTTCGGCACAGTACATCATAAAGATCGTGTATAATCATCATGTTTTCCCTGGATTACTTACTTTACAGCCCATATTGCAATTTACGAATCGTAGGGAATGAATTTGAACTTGGAATGAATTTCCAGAATTGCACCATTTTGGTGATATGCCCATTGAACTCAGTGTAAAAATGCACTGTTCCACTTAATTAAAGGGAAACTGAGGCATCCACCCAAATGTAGCAATTTGCTACAATGGAAACCCAACCGGGTTCCTCGAAAGAAAGTCTCGCAGTTGAAGAAAAATTCGCCCTGGTCCGGGACTCGAACCCGGGACCACCGCCTTTCCGGGGCAGCCGCTCTACCATCTGAGCTAACCAGGCGGCTAGCAGATGGCAGGGCGAAGTCGAATTTGTCGACAACTCGAAGCAAAGGCAAGTGTTTGATGTTATAGTTCAGCGGAAATGCGCTAGGTGGAGATAAGTAATTAAAGGGAAACTGAGACATCCACCCAAATGTAGCAATTTGCTACAATGGAAACCCAACCGGGTTCCTCGAAAGAAAGTCTCGCAGTTGAAGAAAAATTCGTCCTGGTCCGGGACTCGAACCCGGGACCACCGCCTATTGATGAACTTGAGATCAAACACTTGCCTTTGCTTCGAGTTGTCGACAAATTCGACTTCGCCCTGCCATCTGCTAGCCGCCTGGTTAGCTCAGATGGTAGAGCGGCTGCCCCGGAAAGGCGGTGGTCCCGGGTTCGAGTCCCGGACCAGGACAAATTTTTCTTCAACTGCGAGACTTTCTTTCGAGGAACCCGGTTGGGTTTCCATTGTAGCAAATTGCTACATTTGGGTGGATGTCTCAGTTTCCCTTTAATTACTTATCTCCACCTAGCGGATTTCCGCTGAACTATAACATCAAACATGTTCCACTTAATTTTTCAACAAAACAATCTTTTATGCATTGAAGCACAAAATTAACTAGAATGCCCATGTATTTCACCCCATATATTTGGGAAAATAATATCTCGTAACTGGTGTAGTCCTGGAAATTCATTTCAAGTCAATACACCTTGCAAACTCACCGGCTACAATTAGTAAATTGCAATATGTGCTGAAAAATTATTTAGAAAGTTAATTAGTGAATTTTTGTTAATGTGTTAAAATGTGTTTCGATTTCTCGTGCTAGTAATGTCCGCCCCTTTACAAAATACAGCTCAAGAACAAGAATTATATCCGTAAAAAATTCCGTAAAACTTAAAAATGATCACCCTGTATACTGCTTATATCAAAATGGACACGGGATCCACCAAGGTCTTCAATGTTACCACACCACTAAACCATTTCTACTTTTGTTCTTTCCGTCACCTAGCTTTGTTCCAGTATAGAGTTGGTGAAAGGGAAATACGGCAGTATCAATGACTCCTCAAGCAAGGTACAAGCCCTACTTTGCCATGACCATACCATGCTTGGCTTAAATGCACTTTTCCATCTGTCATTATTTTAAACCACATTTTCTGGAGCATTTCAAGGTGAAATGCCGTCTGACTCACACTTATGAATCTATAACTGGCATTGTTATCTCTGCAAATGGTATGTGTGCTCTTTTTGGATACCATAATTCAAGCTCAGCTCCCAGGGCCTGACACCATTTCTTATCACATATTGAAGAGTTGTGCAAGCGCAATGGCACCCTTTCTCGCTATGTTGTTTACAAAATCTCTAAAGATAAGGAATTCCCAACTGGGTGGAAGTTTGTTAATGTTGTGCCAATACTAAAGTCCAGCAATAAAAATAGTGACACTAATTACAGACCAATTTATTTGGCAAGCGTATGCCATGAAACCCTTGAGCATGTAATTTATAGTACAGTTAAACCTGGATATAATGAAATTGACAAATTACAGAAAAACTTCGTTATAAAGAGGATTTCGTTATATGCAGGTTTGGTACGAAAATTCGAAAAAGAAACGCTTACCGTATTTACTCGATTGTAACGCACACCCGTTTTCCGTGACCAAAAGAGAGGGAAAAAATCCTTTACAGTACCGCGCTTCTCATGCTTTCATACAGAAATAAAACTATCGCTCAAGATTTACTCCCAATACACTAAAGTTGCGATGAACAAAAAAGTCCCAGTTTCGCCCGAAATGCGAAGCATCGATTGCAACAGCAAATTAGCAGACAGCTATACGAAGTAAGGATAGTAGTTTTATAGGCCGTATAAACATGTAAACATTCACTGTTTAACTAAATTTAAGCACAGATACTACAGCACATGGTCGAAGCTATGGGAGCTAGGCTCGAAGTGCGTAGGAGGCGGCCATATTGAAATGCCGATGGCGATATGGTAGCGCAAATTTAGGGTCGCACTCGATTCTAACGCGCAGGCAATTTTTGGACCCGTTTTATCGGGTCCTAGGGTCAGGTTAGTGAAGTGAAGCGCAGAGACTTGCGCAGTATAACCAAAGGATGGCGCTGCCAGCGTGTTGAAAAAAAAAAAATGTTTTTTTTTTTCTTCGGCAACATCAACTGGAAAAGCAGAGTGCTGGCTTGGCAGGCTAGGCCAGCTGCAGCAAGTGGCGGGATCAGGTTTTAATGAAGGGAGGGGGAAAGGTCACGCCCGCGGCGGCAAGATCGCTGGGTCGAGGAATGCAGGCCCGCCTCGCGCACGCTCGCACGCACGCACGCGTGCGCTCACTCTCGCCTCGCAGTCGCCGTGAATTTGAGCGCGCCAAGCGCGCCGCCGCCGCTTCGCATTCCCTCGCGGCGGAGAAGGTGCTCCCGGTTGCTGCTCGGGCGAAAATGACAAAACTTGGGGCAAATTCTCTAGGTTGTCGGCGGGGAAAATTCGTTATTTCGAGGGGGTCTCCCACTGCCACTTCGTTACATAGAGGGCTCAAATACATGTGCTTCTATGGAGTAACGGTGGGGAATACAAAAACTTTGTTATATCCAGGAATTCGTTATATGGAGGTTCATTATGAGCAGGTTTAACTGTAGTATTATAAAACATTTTGAATCCAATAATTTATTTTCTTCAGTACAAGATGGTTTTGCATTCGGTTCGTCATGTTTTACACAATTGTGTGAATTTTATCATAACGTCTTAAGTTTATACAATAGGGGGCTTCAAGTTGATTCCGTATTCCTAGATTTCCAGAAGGCATTTGATACTGTTCCACATGATATTTTAGTACATAAATTGTAATTATACTGTATAGTAGATAAACCTGTCTTATACCAGTCTGTTGTCGTCAATGGTTCTCCAAATGTTGATGCGACTTCCAGGGTGCCACAGGGTTTAGCGTTAGGACCGCAACTTTTTTTGCCACATATTAATGATTTGCCCAAACTGTTAACTTCAAATGTCAGGCTGTATGTAGATGATAGCGTCATTTACAGATCTATACATGGCATGGATGACGTTGATGTCTTACAACGCAATCTTGACAATGTGGTTTTGTGATGCAAAAAATGAAAAATGTGTTTAAGTTAAACAAGTCTTGTTTTAATAGTTTTACCAGGAAACACAAACCCTTCCATTCTTATTATAGCCAGTCTGGTACCCCACTTGGCCACATTGAAGATTTTAAATACCTTGGTGTCTATTTCTTTTCTGACTTATCTTGGAAGAAACATATAGGTTATATAACTCGTAAAGTCAACGGTGTGTTTAATTTCATTAAATGTAATTCCAAATCTGCCCCAAAAAGCCTTAAAGAAGCTCTGTATATAACCAATATACAACCAATTCTTGAACATGCCAATGCATTATGGGATTCTCATGGCCAAACGCTTTTCTATAATATAAGCTTGAACGCATACAAAACTGTGTGCATGCTTTGTCACTTGTAATTATAAAATTATTTCTAGTATGACTAACATTTAGATTCAACTAGGTTGGAAGCTCTTGAGCAAAGAAGAACAGTTTTGCAATGAACGTCTTTCTGATGCAACTGGTATTAATAAAAGTTTCTACATGATGAGCCCATACTATATATCGCATATGAATGGTCATGATAAAAAGTTCCGAGAAATAAAATGTCATATGGATGTACCTGCACATTAAATTTTTCCTTTTATGATTCACGAATGGAATAAGTTGGATGTGAGTGTTGTGGATGTTCCTGCAAATGTTGTTCTCATCCTTGCAAGATGTATGCTTTAGTTGAATGTGCAAGTGACAACTGTGCCTGTTGTTCCGATGTTTTCATTCTCGTTATTGCTTAGACCCCCCCTCACCCCCCTACAATAATGCCCAACCAGATGTCGGCTCCTGATAAAATAAAAATAAATGCTCACCTGCTGTGATTGTGCACAAGCACAATAATTTTGCAAATGGGCAGGCCCACTTACAAAACTACTTTACAGAAGATGCTAAAGAACCTCATCTATACTTTAAAGTATAGCTATTAAAGTTATGTGTTGTAGAATATCATCCTTTATGCACACATCAATTTCTCTTGAGAATATATTTTGTTCAACAACTGCCCCTGTTTTAGGTGCCAGCTAGTTATAGAAATATGGCTGGTGGGCACATGCTAACAAATGACACCATGCAAATCAAGATCACTATGCACTTTCAAAACTGTCTAATTGCTTGCAGTAAATATGTGTTTAGAGAACTAGGTGGAGTGGTTATATTGCTTTTGTTTTGCAACTGATATTTGTACAATAACTTTACAATTAGCATGCATATGCCACTTTGATTAGAATAAATTAGTGGATACACCGGACAAGCCTTTCAGCATACTGTAACCCAAAAGTAGGTCTTACTGCTGTCATTTGTGCACACTATAGTCTGCCAATGTCTACTACAAAGATACTTGTGACATACTCAGTGTTTTCCTCTTGATGCAGTTGTTATGCAGGGTACCACCAAATGCTCGCCTTCAGAGCCTGATACATCAACAAGTCACTGGACCTGTCTTGTTCTTGTGACGCGAGTGAGCCAACTACAGTGCGCCACATGTTATGGATGAGTCCAGGACTATCCACACTCTGATACACTTGGATTACTAAGCTGTGGAGCTCATTATAGGTACTATCAAAGAGTGGATTCTGCCACAAGGGGCCCGTGCCCACCAAAAGGCCATCTAGGACAGCTTGCTGCAACACCTGTTGAAGAGCAAGACAATCAATTTAATTTAGGTGGCCCACCATAAATCATGTAGAAGCTGCCTTCTTCCATTTTTCTTTCAGTAACATTTTTTTTGTCTTTCTCTCTTTACTACAAAGATACAATCAATGAAGGCTAAGCTCAGAACTGGTGCATTGCTACCTTTACATTGTACAGTCACACTTCTCAGAATGCCTTCAAATGAACAGTTTGAGAAAAACTGTTCATTTGCCATTTTTCTGTAATTGGTAGTTTGAGAAAAACTACCAATTATAGAAAAATGGCACAAAGAACAGCAATAATATGCAACAAACTACCACCATTGCTGGTGTGGCCATTTGCAGGCTATATGTATGTAGTCTAATTACATTATATAAATGTTAAATGTATATGTGTTGCATACATCACATTAGTGACGGGGGTTTTGACCTGATCTCGTTTCTATCTGCTTTCATTTATGCAGAGCCATAAATGGGTTAGGGCTTGCATTTTATAGCAATTAGCTGGCCCTACAGTTGCCAACACATCTTGAACTAGTTTCCAGAGGATGTAGGAAAGGAAGTTGACTCTCCTTTACTGCAGCACACATAGCTAGTTGCCTGAGTGAGATCAACTACATATCTCAGCTAAGTCAATTTTTTGAAAGCATGATAAACAATGCCTTCAAATTGTTGACCCTGATAACACAGATCAATTGGGAAGACCAAGAACTTAATTTTATATCCTGCTATGAATGACTTGTTCCCATCAATGTAGCCTAACTTATCCAGCATATCATAGATTTAGGCTAAATTTTTTTTTAATTTTCTCACACGACTGGTCACACAAACATTAATTGCAAAGAGGCCATAATTAGCAATAACATACCGTTCGACTGATAAGAACACCAAAGTAATCCACAAGACTTTCTCCATACAGGAAGTAGTTTGTTGTCAGAAGGAAGTACCATGACAGAGAGCGAAACCACGGAAGCCCATGCACTCGGTAGACAGCATAGCCAATGGCAATGATCTCCTGGAAGCACTTCACTTGGATTGCTAGGGTCTGTGAAAAATGTGGGCACTGTCACATGAGTAGTCCCTCATATTCAATCAGTCATAATAAATTGTACTGCAAACATGCAGCAAACCAGAAACAGGTGCAGAAACAAGCGGAAACAGGACACACAATTGCATATGCTAATCACAACCACTCACAACCGTGCTGACCTTAACTGCTCTGGCCCCCGGAAAATTTCATAAGTAACATATAAGATATTAAGCTTGTGGCTTTGTTACAAGAGCTCAGTTGATTTTGCCAAGCAAAATGTCATCCCATGAACAGCTGCACAAAATGGGTGATGCATGAAAAACTGTTTTCTACTAACATTATTGCCTACAGATACTCAGCACATTCAATATACAAGCTTTTGAATTCTCTATTTTTCTGGTGCTTCATAGCAAAGCACTTCAAAGTTTGGGTGCTTACAATTTAAGCCATGTCTTAAACAACCCCACATGGCAACAACACACCAAATTACAGCTAAGTCAGAAAAAAAAAAAAAAAGATTCTCTCTTTAACTGACAGAGCTCTTTTCAAAGCTCTATACGTTTCTGACATGGGAATGGCTACAGTGATGGCAACAAACTTTAAATCAAACTAGCGCTTTCAAATAATCTGCATTTAAATTCACTACAACTAGTACATCAAAGAACACTTGAGGCCTACATGCACATTGTGGCAATGCAGACTATAATCGCACTGAATACTTATAATGTTAACCATTGCAGAGTATCATGCTTAACTAAGGACATCACTGCATAAACCACATCAATAGCCACATAACACAGCACACTTCAATTTTTGGAAACCGAGAAGTATTAATTAACAATTTATATGAGGTAATAAGCCGTTTATCCACGTTAACAAACGAGGCGTTCTTGCTTTGTTCACCAATCGCAAATAATAGGGAAACAGTGCTGATTCATCTAGAAAATGTCAACACATACCCCAGGTTAAAATGTCCAACTGGATTATCGTCCAATTCCCATTTGCAACCAGCTAAATATACCCAAAATTAAAAACAAAACAAAACAAAGACAGCTGTACAAGCTGGGAATTCGGTCAGTTGTTTTCACCTGGTACGTTTAACGTTTTACAGTATAGCTTGCTTTGTACAAAATAATAGTAATAAAGAATGCAAAATGTGGCCTTACTAGAATCATTAGAGCCAAAGGTCCCATCCAAATGACGAATGCAAAAAATGACATCATGAGCAGCGTGAAGATTCCTCTGACGACCCAGTTCCTCCATCTATCGCACCAAAACAAAGTCAAAGTACACAGGTAAACAAATGTCAGCGGCATCACACCAGTCACGAATCAGCGCATCTGTTCATTGAGCTAGGAAGGTAAAAGACATCATTTTAAATGCACGAACCTTCTCGAGAGACCACTCAGGTAATTGTCCAAAACAGCTGTGGTTTCGTCAGTCGCCTGAGGCAGGTCTTTCGTCAGGTTGTCTACTTGGCTTTCCTCTGGTAGCTTCTCGTCATCCGAGTCGACTGCATGTTCCTGGTGTTGGCCGCATCAAGAGAAATCACTCACAAACTGCAACGTCAGCTTGCTGATTCAATGAACTTCGCCCGAGCATCGCAAGACCCCGAGCGCGCGCGCTATAATCACTGAGGGATGGCCACAAGTTCACCTCTTCGGCAAATAACTTGCACTGAGCGTCGCCTGCTCACCGCAAGCGCAATCTAAAACGACCAAGAAAAACTCAAAACAAACATCGTGCGGCGGCGACCATAAGCAGTCAAAATCTTGGTGCAGGACGATTTTTACAAAAGTTGCAAAAGAAAGCGCTGATCACTCAAGGAAGACAAGCCAGTTAGCTCAAGGAAATGGCGAAGGTACAAACGTAAGGAGAAAACCTGAATTGCGAGTTCGGCACACAACCGAAGAGGTGATTTTTACGACAGAGCTCTCTATGGCTGGAGCATCTTGCCCGGGGAGCCTGAACACAGAAACAACGCTTACCTTCGATTCTTTCTGCTCGGGATCCGTGGCTCTTTTCCGAAGCTCGGACATGGTTGGCTGCGTACGCGGCACTTGTTTCTATGTAGGCTGTTGCTATATGGCGTCTTATTCGTGATTATTAAACTTCCCTGGGCCCTGCGAAGCGAAGAATAAGCGCTCGGAACCAGCACCGCAGCTCCCTGTTTGTTTGCATCGATCCGTTTTACCGCAACGATTCCAAAGCTAGGGCGCCAGCACGCATGCCCAGCACTCGAGCAGCTGAGGCAGGCTGGCTGAGGCTGTGGAGAAAACGTAGTTCCGGCGAATGTCGCTAGCGTAGCGTTCGGGCGGCGCCTGCGTGCCTGCGTCACTTTCGCGACTTTCGGTCTTCAGAAAGCGCGCGCTATTGAAACTTTCGTTGCTAAGGCATATAAGATCGCGCGAAGGCAAACGTCTCGCTCAGTTGTTCGAAATGACTACTATAGCGAAGCTTTTTAAAAGCATGACTGTCCCTCTTAAAGGCAAATGCGGACTGAATAATTTGACGCCAATCCCTGCGTGGGAGACGCCCGCTACGCGCTAAGCGCGTCCTGCGCAGGACCTAAATGTTTTTCCAGTACAGTCCAGTCCTCCTACCGCTGTTGAACGTATCATAATGTAAGTGCAATCCTTGGTGTGTGTGCTGTGTGGCTGCACCTTAACAATAATTTCTTTCTGCTGGTTAGTGATCAGTTTAACTGCGCGATTAGCTGAAACCACAGACGTACGTACCTTCCCAGTGAAAACATTTCGTCCGTACGTACAGGTGCCCACAAAATAACTCGGAACGCCAGACCGGTGGCCGCTCGTCGGCGGAGCACACCCTCTAGGCTACAGCGTAATCTCTAAGCGCACGCGTAATCCTTGCGGCGTATTATCGTCGGAATCTGCATTAATTCTAAGAGATAGTCATGCTTTCTGGATAGCTTGCGTAGATGGCATCCATGAGCGTTTATAACTGAGTGGTGACCAGTGAGTTCACCGTGCTCTACTTTTCATTATACCTTGCAGTGGCCGCGAGACGCGCCCCAACAACCTAATGTCTTGCATACCTGAGTAAATTATTTCGCCTAAAGAAACTATGAATTCATAGCTTACCTTTCATGTGGGCTAGCGCCACAGCTCGCCTATATAATAGCACTGTAGCGCACTTTTCAACCGGATTATCGTGTTGCGCGATCTAGTTTAGTCCTTGTACAATTGTATTCCGAGCCGCATTTATTACTTGGGAATAAGATCAGAACTTTGACTGTCACACGACAAGCATGACTGCGTGCAGTAATAAAGGTTTTCAAAATGACCTCGGACGGCGTACATTCCAACACGCCATTTTCATGCACGGGAATTAATTTTATGCATGCAGCACGTACTATACCAACTCGCCCAAACTGCTACGCTTTTGACTCAAATAAAGTTCTCTTCAATGTTTCGCAGTCACAATGAACATCGCATAGTGCGCTATTTATTTACGAAATCTGGCCGCTTCGCTGTAGTTTTAGTAGGAGTACTAAACATTTGATCGCGTGTCTGCGTTGGTTGGCGCAAACATTCAATTTCTCGTTCAGTGTGGTGATACGTTGCTAATCAAGGGGTTGTTAAGCTGTGTGAGTTAAATGTGTATGGAAAAAAAAAAAAAAAAAACGTTCAGTGGGGTCCCATATTGATTGCTAAGAGGAATTTGACGGCAAAAGCTTTAATGCGTTGACGTCATTTCATTTGCGATTGTTTGCTTATGTTGGTTTAATTAATTAATACGTGGTCGTAATTCGGTTTAATTGTTTTCTTACTTGCTGTTACGGAGTCTTTAATTGATCCTAATTAGTATGTACTGCTCTTTGGAACTCTTAATTACTCTTAATTTGGCGTGACCAGTCCTATCACGGAGTCTCGAATTGATGTTAAGTAGTATCTATTACTATTCGCAACCCTTAATTACTCTTGATTAATTGTAATTATTCTTAGTTACTTAGTAATTCACTTTAGCACGCTTTAATAAAGGTGTCGTATGATGTCCGTGTTTTGGTCTTGTTAATTACCGTAATTACTTTTAATTAGTCTTTGGGACTCTTGAATTACTCTTAATTACTTTTAGCTACTTGGTGCTTAATTCACTTTTACATGCTTCATTGAACGGTGGAATGTGTAGTACTCCGCTTTCTGATTTTTGCTACCGCAAGTGTTGTCGACGATGGTCACATTCCGCGACTAATGAGCCAGTTAAGCCTTTCGCTTTAAAAGGCGCCGATCGCGTGCACACGAGCGCACACAGCGTTTTAGAGACCGCATCGGCACATACAGCCCCCTGTTTAGATGCACTGGGGAGCGAGGCGAGCTTGCTATGGAGACCGCGCATGCGCAGACCCTGGCACTATTATTTCACCGGCGCGCTCCGCCGGCGAAAGGCCACTGGTCCGGCGTTTCGAGTTATTTTGTGGGCACCTGTACATACATGGGACATCCAAATCACGGCGTTTGTGTTGTCTGGTTCTCTTCTCTTGTGTCCATGTCTGTACGCCTTGCCTTCTTTCACGATGAATTCATACGAACTAGCTCAACTTTCTGTAGTTTTAAGATCCATATCACGTCATGTGTATCTTAGGAGACGCACTTACAGGCATCCACACGACACCTAATTTCGGATGTCCTATCAAGGTCGCGTCAAGGATACCGCATCTGGAATAGTCATCCTTCCAGTGGCCTGGTCTTCCATTTTTCTCTCGTGTGCGTGCCTGTGCTCAGGGTGCAGCCCGCTGAGCGGTGGCTGTGCTGCAGTCGCCACTCAAGCCTTTGTTTTCTCCGTGGCTCGTAGCCGAATGTCTGCGCCCAGGGCAGCTGAATGGGCCGATGAAGAGAACGGGCTGAAGCAGAGAAGTGTTGATGGAAACACGTGCGTGGTGTAAGCTTTCAAGCACTTGCATACGTGGAGCGAGACGTATAATGACGCCAGCAGCGTAATATATATGAGAAGCGACGCGCATGATGTGATCATTTTAAAAACACTCCGCTGGGCTGCTTATGATGAACAAAAGCATCAATCGAAACTGATATTTTATGTATAAACATTTACCTGCTAACTGTGGGTTTAGAATTTGCAGTGTCTAGGGCGTGCAGCACAATTTTCGGAACGCTTACAAATTTTAAATGTGACACGTCAGACTGTTACCTTATTGTATTGTAGATCGAGTGCGTCACCCTACGTACAAGTATGGCCGTCCGGCCCGAAGACTCCTGAGAGGGACTTCTTCCATCCGAGAAAGACTTTGCGGAGAAATGCATGGGCGTTGCAGTTACTTTTGTGCTTCAATGCATAAAATAATGTTTTGTTAAGAAAGTAACTGGAACGCCAATGCATTTCTCCGCAAAGTTCGGGAATTAATATCTCGAAGCTGGTGTCATCCTGAGAATTCGTTCCAAGTGGGATCGCCTTGCGAACTACATGGCTAGAATTTCTAAATTGCAATATGGGCCATAAGGAAATTAGTTAAAGACTTAATTAGTGATTTTTTGTTAATTCGTTTATTATGCATTTCAATTTTTTTAGCAAGTAGTGTCCTCCTTTTCGAGTAGACCAGCTCATGAACTAGAATTGTGCTATCTGCCACAAGCAACGTTTAAAATATTTTGAAAGTGTTCGCTGAAACACCCTGTATATGGATGAGCACTGAAAGGACGAGGAATAGGAAGGGAGTAAACCTGCAGGGTAGCATGAGGGGAGAAAAAAAGAAGAACAAAGGTTACTTTTCTACCTTTCTATACGAGAAGAAACAAGAAAAAAAAAAAACGAAGAGAAAAAACAAAAGCACAAACTTGCTGCAGTGAAGCCTGCTGGATTATCGAAAAAAAAAAATACTGCTGTAGTAAAATGCGGAGCCCAAGGATATTCTGCAGTTTTAAGGGCGGAGAGGAAGCAGAAGAGGGTGTCAGGGTAGATTCACTGCGCGTTCATTCTCTCTCCATTCGTCCAACGTTTACGCCAGGCAATCGCAAACGTGTCGCTTTGGAGTCGCTGGCCACTTGTGTTTGCGTGCGCAGGATTGCGGCAGCAAAATGAAAAGATACGCTGCAACAGCCAAGAGATGAGCTACCTTCGTCAATGGACAAACCTGCTCCTTTCTCTGCACAGCCGGAAAGCCAAGCACGTCGGAACTTCTGCAGGAAAACGCGCAGGCGTATGCGAATCACTCGAGAACGAATGCAGCTGGCCCTAAAGAACGACAAACACGACATCCACGTGCCACCGGGAAATGATGTCGGCCGCCGTGCAGCTCCAAGTGACCTTTGCTCTGCAGTCAGTGCCGTGCAAAGTGACGCCTTCACTACGGAGCAATACCGAAGCAAGGTGAGTGGCATGGCACCTACACATTCGCCTGCTCTCGTGCGATAAGTGCAAATATTTTTGACTTGGGGCTTTTTGTCTCAAAGACTAAGCATGTACTTGATCCAGAGACGATGGAGAGGCTGCTGCTTGATCTGAGGACCCCTCCGGTTAACTATGATTATTCAGCTACATAGAAAATAAGCGTGAAGTTCCAACCTCACTGGGTAGATCGTTATAAGAGAAAAAACAAAAACACAAGCTTGCAGTGAAGCCTGCTGGATAATCGAAAAAAAAAAATACTGTTGTAGTAAAATGTGGAGCGCCCAGGGTGCAGCCCGCTGAGCGGTGGCTGTGATGCTGTCGCCAATCGAGCCTTTGTTTTCTCCGCGGCTCGTAGGGCTCGTAGCCGAATGGCCAGTTTATTCAGAGAACCTTCAAGGAGCGTTATGCAAATATTGTGTAGTCTTCGCAGGTGAGTGTGCAGGAAAAGGGAAGCACCAGCTCTTGGGCTGCTCTGTAACTAAGGCATTTGCCAATTAGAAGAAAGCTATGCACGCCTTCAAGAGCCACGCATCCAAGAGTTACCACGCCATGTCAACAACGCTACATATCTGAGAACTTTCTAGCAGTCCGTTCCCGTTCACAGCATGACATCTTAACACAACTTGACCACGGCCTTAAAATGTTGTCTGCGACTTGTCTCAAGCGTGCGATCGCGTAACGAGTTTTATAGACGTTCTTTCCAGAAAAAGGGCAAGTGCGGAAACCGAATTCAATAAAAATTGTCAGAAGTCGCTCTCTTTGCTACAAATCACAAATATTGAGATGGCCCTACCACGCTTCAAAGGAAGGCAGATGCAAAGAAGCAATGTATTTTCTGCCAGGGGTTTATCCGAAATTTAGATTTTTTTTTGGGGGGGGGGGGGTGTTACCAGAGCGGGGGGGGGGGGGGGGGTGGATACGAAGTTATTGTTTGTTTGTTTGTTTTTGAGCGAAAGGCGGAGGGGGGGGGGGGACGGGCTAGCGCTCTTTTTACCACGTTGTTTTATGTAATTAAGGATTAACGCTTTTTGTTTTTCAACAAATGGGGATGGAAAAGCCGCTAGTTAGCAGAAGTACACTAAGGAACCTTTTAAGCAAGCATGCGAAACCACCTCTTACAAGGGAGTTCGTCCTTGTTGGTACATGTCGAGCTGACGTTGTTGCGCAAACAATACTACAACGAAGGTGGAGACAGGCAGGCACGAACGAGCGCTGTATAGAAGGCCGAAATGTGCGCCTAGTTTTGGGGGATTATAAATTCAGTACTATATTTAAAATAAACAGCCATGGCATTCTGTCGCCACGTTTGAAAATTGCAAGAACATAAGGGACAGCGTTTAGAGTTTTCATTTGATTGCTCGAAGTTTATTCTTGTTTTCTATGCAGAACAACGTGAAGCAAGTTCTTAATGTACAAGTCTTATTGAAAGAACAAAGTGCAGACGTTTTCAAAACTAAGTACAATATCACTTTGCAAGAGAAAAAATATGCCAAGCACAATAGACATGGAGAAGCCATATACCTTAAACAATACAATTAAAATATAACAACTAAGAAAAAAAAAGCCACGGGAATCGATGTTATGCGAAGCAGTATGCGGGGAGCCTACCAAGTTAACGAAACGACCATGAGAGCACCAAGACGCAGGCGGCTGTTTCATGACCTACATGACACGCTGGTCATGACCTATCATTTATGTTCGTCATACACCCTTGTCATACTATGTCAATTTTGGTCCATACCATGTTACCGAAACCACCATGAGAGCACCAAGCGTTAACCGCGACCTTGATGATTCTCCGCTCCCTGCAGGTCGCAGTGTAGCACTGTCGTCTGCGCGCTGAACATCAAAGTTAGACCTAGGGTGCCTCGATCGGCGGCGCTGGGCATCGAGGCACCCAGGCCTAGTTAGACCTCAACATTAAGGCCACCTAGCGTGCACCTCCGCAAAGAGTAAATGTTACGTAAACCGATTACAACAGTGCATGGGTTCATCGTAATTTTTTTCCAGGATGAGTGCCTGTCTGAAAGAGGGAAGCGGCGGGGGGGTGTTAGGGGGGGGGGTAGGGGGGGGGTATAAACCCTTGCTTTCTGCTAGTCCCGAAGAACACCGGAGCAGTGGCGCACCGACGGGGGAGTTCGGGGGTCATACCCTCCCTCCCTGAGGCCGAGTTAACCCCCCTTTTGTTTAACCCCTTTTCTTTCCTTGCGCCTTTGGGTACTGCATCTAAGATGTAAGACGCGCAATCGTCTGCACACTCGCAAACTTACGCAAAAAGCGCATTTTTTGACAATTTCCCGTGATGAAATTGAAATTAGTGCTGTTTAGATGGTATTGGCAAACTAAGGCAAACTGTCAACCCCCGCCTGGCAGAGATCCTGGGTGCGCTACTGTACAGGAGGAATGTGTATTTGCCTTTGCTCGCGGACTTCGAAAATCAACTAAGAGACCGGTTCGATGCCCATAGGAAGGTTGTGGTTGGGCTTAACATGATGCTGCCAAAATTCTGCGCATCGGTTAGCCTTTCTGCTATTGATGACGCAGTGAAGTTTTACCTTGGCGACATTCCTTCGGCTGATGACATCGAAGCAGAGTTGACGCTATGGATAAGCAAATGCTGCCATATCGAAGAAAAGAATCGCCCAGCTTGCGCTTTGCAAGCCTTAGGGATGTGTAACCGCAACTTTTTTCCTAACATCCAGAACCTGCTTTCTATCCTGGCGACGTTACCCGTGTTGGCGTCTACACCGGAACGGACTTTCTCGGCACTGAGAAGGCTGAAGAGCTACCTCCGGAATCGTATCAACCAAGACAGATTCACCGGACTAGCACTGCTCATCGAGAAATTCCAGTGACCCCGGAACAGGTCCTCACACACTTTCGCAAGCTGCTGAGAAGGAAAGACTTCCTCGTATAAACTGCTCTCAATGTTTCAAGATTCCATTACAAGCTAGCCCCAACTAGCCCAAGCTGCAACCCTTCTATGTACTCCGCGAATCCGAGGAAACTTCTCAGCAAGCAGAATGTGCGAACGATAACAAAAACGTCTGATCGTCGGGATACTTGTTTGCTTGCTTATAAATATTCATACCTTTCTTGTATCGCGGTTATATCGTGCTAACAAATTGTAATTAGGAATACCATCACCATTTGCGATAAGTGCATGCATTCATCTCCATAGAAATTGCAGCTAGCGTTCGGAACTGCAGCGGAAAACACATTTCGCTGACCGTGGAAAACTATTAGGCACGGTGCGCGGTAACGGTAGAACAAATGCAGTTAGTTTTTGTTCATGAAACACAGGCTGCGGTGTCCCCGCCTCTGTGGTGTTCTAGTCCAAACTTTTATTTCTTGCCTTAACCAGAATTTCAGTTTAACACACCATTTTTTACTTATTTAGTTACAACTAATTTAAAAGTACCATCTTATTAAATGTAAGCGATGTGCTTGATTCATACACGAAAATAAGCCAGTATAAATCTTTCAAAATGGTAGGCGTTCAACACACAAATCCTGCAGCAACTGCGTATTCCGCGATCCCGCGCGCCATATCTTGAAACCGATCTACGCTGAGGGCAGAGTCTATAGGCGCTTCAGCGGTTTATACCTTTGCGCGTGCTGCGTTCTCGCCGCTCAGTTCGCGTTGAAGCGGTAGACAGCACGAAGGGCACTTTGCTCACTGCTGCGTGGCAGAGTCTATAGGTGGGCCGACGACTAATACCTTTGTGCGTGGTGCGTTCTCGCCGCTCAGTTCGCGTTGAAGCGATAGATAGCACGAAGGTCACTTCGCTCGCTGCTGCCGCCACGCTTCCTCACGCCAGCGTTTGGACAGCAAGTGTTCGCACTCATCGAGTGTGATGTGTTCATGTTTTCCCGTGATACCATACTTGTTCATAGTTAGTAAGCGAATGTTTGCAAGTTTATACGGCCGATAAAACTACTATCCTTACTTTCTATAGCTGTCTATTAATTTGCTATCCCAATCGATGCTTCGCCTTTCGGGCGAAACTGGGACATTTTTTTTACAGCGAAGCTGTACATGACTAGCCGATCCGTCCGTCTGTCCCCTGTACGCAGAAACTATCATCATCAGCAATGGCTTGAGCGTCGTCGTCTTCCACAGCTGGCACGTTGGCGCCCCTCGGCGCAACCGCGCTCGTGCCACTGCTTCCGCGTTCGTCGTCGTCTTCTTCCACAGCTGGCTCCGTTGCCGCTCATCATTCCAACGTAGAAATTCACTTCTCTTCTGTCGTTGTAATGGGGAGGCCGCATTTACAGGTATCAACAATTGCTTAAGGGGGTATGAGCCATTCATTGTCTTACGTGACGGACAGATTTAATTTTGAAGAATCGCAAGCGGCAATGCGACAACGGCGGACTGCGGGCATGCAGTCAATGACGTCGTTTTGTCCATCGCAGCCGAACGTGTGTGTAACCTCATTAAGAAACACAATGACGTAACCAATAATTGAGAAATTAGACTTTAATGCACCGTCGGGATTAACCCAGTGATAAACACCGGGGCAGCACGGTTCAGCTTCGCTGGTTAACCATCTGTACACTCTAAAAAACGTTTACACCCTTTGTCGTATCTTGTCCCCAAACAATAATCGTCATCTGCCTTGCTTGCGTTTCTACTTTTCTGCCTTGCTACTGCCTTGCTTCTGCCTTGATACTTTTCTGCCGAGAATGATGTGTCACGCTGATGACGCGCAATCCTTTCGTGACTAGGAAGTACCGGGCTTGCAGCGTTAAAGAAAGGAAATGCGGACAACACAGATGACGATTATTGTTTGGGGACAAGATACGACCCAAAAGGTGTAAACTTTTTTTAGAGTGTACGGAGTGCTTGGGCGGTGATCTTTTCACACTGCTGACATCGACAGCATCGAACCGCTACCAATCACTACAGCAGGAAACCGCTACATCATTGTGGCCGTGGACAATTTGCCGAAGTACGTCGAAGTGTCCGCTGTGCCACCTCTCGCGTCCGGTCACCCAATCGATTTCCTGAAGCTCAGATTTAAATGGAGACATGGCCCGCCCCCCAAAAATTAATATGAGACCGTGCTACGACATTCCACAGCCGCGAACAAAGAAAGTGCCTTAGTACGGCAGGCGGGCCGCACCATTACACGTCCGCATTTCATCACCAGGCAAACGGCCTGACGGAACGAACAAACCGAAGCATCCAGGCACGACTCGCTCCGTCTACGAAACTAGGAAAAAGGGGGAAGCCGACTGGGACGTTCACCTTCAGTCAGCTGCTTATGCCGTAACCATGACGCTGCAGACGCCTACCGGGGCAACGCCATATGAAACCGTCTGCGGCAAGCTGCCCCAGATGAAAGTGGTCCTCAACCTAGACACTCCCGTTAACATCTCCAGACCTGACGACCAAGCGTCCATCTTTAAAAAGATCAGAACAGCAGCGATCAGAAGACCTTGACAAACGCAAGAAACACAGAAGCGCTACTATGACCGCCGACATCGACCAGCTCCGGTGTATAACGTCGGCGACGAGGTGTGGGTACAAAGCAGGGATTTATACACCCCGCCTCCAACACCACCCTAACAGCCCCTCCCCCCCAAACCCCCAGAAGAATCCCGACAACCCCCCAAAAATTATTCCAGACCCCCCCCCCCCCCCCCCCCCCACTCTCCTCTTACAGACAGGCACTCATCCTGGAAAAAAATTACGCTGATCCCATGCACTGTGGTAATCGCTTTAAGAAATATTTACTTTTTGCGGAGGTGGACGCTACGTGGCCCTAACTTTGAGGCTCGATTTTGATGTTCAGCACGCAGACCACAGGGCGCAGACGACAGTGCTACACTGGGACCTGCAGGGACAGGAGAAACCTTGACGTCGCCGTAAACGAAAGACACGTCCGCGTGTTTTGTCTATGCAACGGCCGGTGCTCAGAGTTGCGCGCCGTACTATAGTCATGGTTAATGAACATCTAGGCCGGTATTTTGTAGCGATGCGTTATGCTTTATTCTATACTAGTGTTATCATCCACCACTCAGGGCTGGCAGATCCCGTTGATAACGTGAGCGGACCGTCGCTCTGACCACTGACCAAGCGCGAAAAGGTATTAGCATCGGAAAGACATCGCTACAAAATACCGGCCTTAGAGGCATTTCACTGTCGTCACGGGTATACCTATGTTCGGCCGTACACGCTCCGTCGCACTGGAGCTGCCTCTATTCGCCACTATCAACACAATTAGATCTCTTGCGCCGATATGTCGGTGTCACTAGCACCTGCCAGCGCTCCAGTGGTGGCACCCTCCAACGGCAATATTAGCTGGCGATGATATCTTTCATTAAAAACAGGAGAATGCTGATTTTAAAGGTATCTCTCAATTGTGCGGAACATCATAGGACGACGTACATGGTGACCGAGTATTTAATTTACACACGGTATCCTGGAGAGCTGGTTTCACAGCAAGCGCTGCTAATGCTTGCGTGCGAGGTCGAGAGAAAATGTTCCCTGCTTTGTTATCAGCTGGAATGAAGATACTGCTGCTGTTGAAAGAAGCTTTTCCACCATGAACAGGACCTTAACTTCTGATATACATACGTCGCATGACGCCGGCCCATGTCGACGCGCTGATAAATGTTTCTATTGAAGCTCCGGGTATCCCCATTATTAGAAACGCAACAGTCGAAGAAAAGGAAGAATATTTGCAGTGTGTGGACAGAGCCTACAATTAAGATGTGGGCCAAGAAACCGCGTCGGGTATTAATTGTAGATACGTGCGAGGTGACACGGTGCAATTGTATGGTTTGTATATATATATATATATATATATATATATATATATATATATATAAAGTTGCAGATTTGTTTTTAATTACTATGTTGGGAATGTGGCAGCCACGGTTGGCCTAGTAGTTTCTTTGGTGAAGACAGTATGTACCTGATTGTAGCGGACATGATTCGCATATATACTTTTTGTTCTTAGTTGTTATATTTTAATTTTGTTGTTTAAGATATATGGCTGCTCTATCTATGGTGCTTAGTTTTTTTTTTCTTGCGCTAAGTGATATTGTACTCAGTTTTGAAATCGTCTGCACTTCTTTGTTCTATCAAGGCTTGTAGATTAAGAACTTGCTTCACTCTGTTCTGCATAAAAAAAAAAAAGAATAAACTTCGTACAATCAAATGAAAGCTCTAAACGCTGTCCCTTATGTTCTTGCAATTTTCAAACGTGGTGACAGAATGTCATGGGTGTTTAAATATAATAGTATTGAATTTATAATACCACAAAACGAGGCACACATTTTCGCCTTATATACAGGGTTTGTTCGTGCCCGCCTGTCTGTGCCCGCCTGTCACCACCTTCGTTATAGTATTTTTTGCGCAACATCAGCTCGACATGCACCAACAAGGACGAACTACCTTGCAACATGGGGTTTAATATGCGTGCGTAAAAAGTTAATTAGTATACTTCTGCTAATTGGCAGCTTTTCCATCACCATTTGTTGAAAAAAAAAACAAAAACAAAGTGTCGAGCCTTAAATAAAACAACGTGGTAACAAGAGCGCTAGCCCTTAAACTCCCCCCCCCCCCCCCCCCGCCTTTCGCTGAAAAAAAGATATAACCAATAACTTCATATCCCCCCCCCCCCCCCAAAAAAAAAATAAAAAAATGCAAGAACCAGGCAAGATGTTACTAGCGATGTTTGAAGGGCCTTTCACAATTACTGAGCGCATAGGAGAGAGCACCTGATGCGTGAGCACCTCACTTACAGGCGCCAGCCTCGACAGGCGTAAAAGAAATATCTTCTCCGTGCACGTGTCACGCCTCAAGAAAAGGTTCCGGTGGTCGAACTGAACTGTCGATTTGAAACTGAACATTCGATTTTATTTATTTATTTTTTTCAGGTACGCGGCGTGGCCGAGTGTGAAGACAAAACGTGCGGATGAGCACTGGAAGGAAGAGAAAAGGGAAGGGAGAATAAAAGAGAAGGAAGTCGCTTGGAACGACGACCGCGGGTCTGGTTCCTTACAACATATATATATAAGGATAAATAACACGCAGGGAGGTTAACCATAACTATACGTCAATGTGCTACTCTGCAGGGACTGAGTCACGGAGGGATAAAAGCCCTAGATGAAAGTGGGCTGCGGGACAAAAGTACGTGGAGCACGTCAATGTGCGTCGTCGCATTCTCGGGGACGGATATCTTAAAATCGGGGCTAGTCTAGTGAATGGACATGCTTTGAGCACTGAACGGTGTGCTGCTTACAGAAGAAAACTCGCGCGCTTGTACGACTCGTCACAGTGACCTGTACTTAATTCTTAACGTTTCCTCCTGGCACCCCCTGTCACGGACGTCTGAAAAAGACCGTATTGTTTCATGCGCTGTTCCTGTCCCGTGACCCTCCCTTTCGAGAGGGGAAAAAGCCTTATTGTTACGGCGCTCGTATACGGCGGACGGAGCGATTGCAATTTAGATGAATGCGCCCTTCGTGGAAGCTGCGAGCGCTGTAGCCAGGAAGCTGCAATACTATAGGCGAGGCCATCTTAGCTCCTCACCTTGAGGATTTTCCCCAAGAGGTACACAATGCCGTAAAAGCTGCCAACGGTCTTCGTCCGTCCCGGCTCCATACCCTCATGTGCACTTCTTCGTTATAACCCCTGCGGCTTTCGCTTTGACCAAGATTACTCGTGAGTTTACATTGCGCAATGCGAGGCTGTACATGTCCATCCGAATAACGTCTTCGTGATCAGCTTACTTAATTATTAACCGGTTATACCGCGCTGGCGCTGAAAGTTTAATGCTTCAAGTTTTACAGGCCCGTACATTATAGTGTGCCGACCTGTAATGACCACTCGCCTCAGTGGTGAATTATTGGGATCGATCGCTTGAGTGTGGCAGCATTCATTACGCTGGGACGGGGCGCGAAAGTGCCCGTGTGCGATAGGATTTGGTTCAACTCCGGGTAGATCGAAATTATTTAAAGCCCTCTATTAAAGCGTACGTCACTCACAGAAGTCATATTGAGACGAAAAACAACTCTATCGACCAAAATAATGATGCCTATAGGTTTCCTTATTAGTGTCAAAAGACCCAGGCCTTTGAGATCGGTGTATGTTTCGATTGGTGACTTAAATGTCACCTTCTGTCGAGCGTCACATTTACCTTGTGCCATCTAGGCGTCGTCGTGTCGCATACACGCCATTCATTGGCAGCTCACTCGATGGCTATGCAGAGCGGTCAACGCTGTTAGAGAAGCATGTGTTAGGTATAGAAATGAGAGAGAGATGAGATATGTTATAGGTATAGAGATGACATTTTAGGTACATAGAGATGAGATAGAACTGAGGAATACCTGTGCATGACTGTGTTGCACTGAGTTTTAACACCGACAGAATGAAAGACCACGAGTATATACTAAAGACGAAGTGGAAGCTACGAACTCTTTAATCTTGTCAGTGAATATTCTTTCAGTGTTAAAGCTCAGCACAACACAATCGTGAACATGCACCAACTAGCTCCGTTCATAGTTTTACTAAAAAAGCGCAATCACCTTGTGGGACCTGAAATATACTTTTGCATCTGTATATAAGACGGTAAGAAAATTTTCACGTTAAACACTAAAGAAAATTCTCGCATTATATGAGGACCGTTACCTTTTCTTTGGTGATCAGACTAATGTGGATCTAAGCAATGGCTGGACGCAATATTTTGGCAAGACGACCTGTCTTCATCAGTGCCCTGGGTTGATCACTTCCTGTCTCCATCTTACTGTGAACGTATGCCTAGTGTGGAGAAATAATTTAAAAGGAATACAATGTATCCCTGCCTTCCATGAAAGAAAGAAGGAAAGAAAGAAGGAATGATAGAAGGAAAGGAATAAACAAAGGAAAAAAAAAAAACGGTCAATGGTGTGCCATATATCATAGTGCTCGTTGCGGCAGTAATGGTAAAAAAAATCAATCAAATAAAACAATCTATAAAATTCTTTCAAGTTAAGTCTGTCTGTCATGTTTAGGAGAAAAAAGAACAATGTCTTTCAAAAATAATAATCCTAAATGTACATGAATATAGACCCATTGAAAATGAAATCGAAGATGATATGCGGGTGACGAATTGAGCCCGTTTCTGCTATACGCGTTGAAAAGATGAAGGGTCGAAATTTGTGCAGAAAAGCGATGCAGCGTCTAACGCTCCATCAAGCAGGGAACATACTGTAGCACGTTGTGTGACTGAGAAAACGCGCTCTTTATTGACGAGGCAAAAGAGAGGATTGCTCGAAGTTGCGACAAGCCACTCATTCTATGTGGGCGCCTTCACATATCTCAGACTGGTAATCAATGCGAAAGCCGTTGCATGGAATATTTTAATGAAGCAATATATTCAGAGAACAATGGTGCCTTTCATGAGCGTGCTTTTCATACGTTATAGCGAAGGAGGCATCACCGTCAGCTGGTGCGCGCAGGGTGTAAGAACGGGTTTAGTGCGACTGGAGGAAGCGAAAAGAGAAGGAAGAAACTGGCAGCCTTATGCGAATGCTAAGCTACAGGAAAACCACAGGCGGCCAGGGCCCGCGGCCTCCTTGAACGAGGAGGGCCTCGGGCGAAGACTTCGCTTGCTCAGACCAATAAAGTTTCTTCATCATCATGTGCTAGCGGTGCGAAGATACCAAGAGGAGAACACTATACTCGGAACGGCGAAGTACAATTAATGCTGCATGGCGCCTGTGCTCTTGCGTGTGGGAATAAAAATAAGGCAGCGAGACAAAGGAAAAATCAGCAAGCTACTTCGCGGGTGCATGGGACAGGTCTCGAGCTGCAACAGCTTTATGACTTATGTTGCACGGGTCCTCTTCTGTGCTGGTGCCCTCGGCGCCGAGCTTCCTCAGTCCTTCCTTCTTTTTTTCCTGCTACCAAATGAGATGCATTCATCGTTAACATCCATCAGCATTCCTCTTCTTCGTCAGGATACTTCATTTTCCTCCTAAAGGCGCGTCGCGCTTCGAAAGTAATGTTCCTCCGAGCGCAAACCGCTGCTCAATTAAGCCGATGGCCTAGTCTCTGCAAATCGAAAGTTCCAAGACTCGCTCCCAGGATCAGCTTTCAGAGGAGCAAAATGTAACTTATTTTTCGATTTATTACCTGAGTACTTTTGACGGGCCGCCTGTGTTAGATGCAATCAGGAGTCGTCGAATTATCTGCCAGAGCAAACGGCGTCAATATGTTAAACCAATTGGTTTAACACATTGACGCCGTTTGCTAATGTAATGGACGTTGGAAAAGTAACTGCGCAGTGAGAAAATAAACAAATAAATATGATGATAATTGTGAATGACATCGCAGTTTCACGTGCGATATGATAGCGCAAGACCTGTAGATCTGATAACGTCTGTGGGTGCACTCAAATTAAGGACGGTGTACGAGAACAATCCTTACACACTGCAGGAGCTGCAGACAGGCATTGTCGCAGCACATTGCACACGTAACTCCAGCAACGCGCTACCGACTGTTTAACAATATGCAACGTCGTCTGCAGTCGTGTCTTCAAGCCGGTGGTGGACATTTTCAGCATCTCCTGTAGTGATCACTGCACTGACGTAAGTAAAAATTCATATTTTAAGACCACAATTGCCACTGCATAGTTACTTTTCGGACAGCCAGTATATTTCAAGCTGATTTAGAGACGCCGAAACGTGGTGAATTTGCATATACACACACACTCAGTACTCATTTCTCCCTTCCCAGTGCCTTTCTGTAAATTTATCTGTATCTCTCTCTTTCACACGCTTAAAGTAGCTTGCCAACGTCATGTGCAGCCGCTCAAGGAACTAAACGTTGAGGGGGTTCATGCCGTGCGATGATGCTGGACTCATTCAGCCGTTCTTCAAGCTACATCAAGTTTCCCGACGAACTGCTACCTCCGGACTATAAGTGAGAAATGAGGAGGCGGTCATGCGAAGCTCGAATAAGCTGATCTCTGTGCTTACAGGCAAAATAGGTATAACTAGTGAACAGAAATCATTCTGCAACGGAAGCTGCAAAATATGACATCACGGCGGTATACAGTGGAGCCATCGTCAGTGCTATACTCAAAATACAAGGATGACCGATCGCCACGTAACATGCGCGAGTGAAGTTTCTGCCAGAATTAACGAAACTGCGACAAGATCCACTAGCATGCTCCGGGTAGGAAGACGAGACGAACACTTTGGGGCAGTCATAGAAAGGTTTTCTGCCGAGGTGCATATCAGCGACTATGCGACGGATGGAGAAGCGAAGGGTCAGCGCGCGCGACTACACGAACTATTGGAGGCGATGACTTACGGAGTTGCCATCTATCGGAAGCGCCTCACTTGCGTAGTATGAGGGATAACGCGGCGCGCTCCTCATAGGCTAGGCTATCGGGCGCTCAATAAAAACACCACGCGTGATCGAGCCCTCCTGGACATTTCTGTAAGTAGTCGTGAAACGAGAGAATGTTTTACTGTCAAAATAACAATCTTGGGCAAACAGAAGAGACAGAATGGTTTACAGACGCTATCTCTTTACCGAATACGTACAGTGACCTCCCACTGCGCGCGGTCGCCGCGATGGAGTCCCCGAACCGGCTTCTTGCGTGAAAGGTAGGCAATCGCTGAGAGCAAACCATGTCCAGGGGCGGATCCAGGTTTTTTCCGAGGGGGGGGTCAGCTTCTGTCAATGATGATGATGATGATAGTAGCCTTTCTTATTTGCCGAAATTCACCGTTTCTGCTCCCAATAAACCCGTGTATTATACGGCTAGAGCAACACCTGTAGCCCGCCGCGGTGGCTCAGTCAGCTCAGGCGTTGCGCTGCTGAGCACGAGATCGCGGGATCGAATCCCGCCGCGGCGGCCGCATTTCGATGGAGGCGAAATGCAAAAACGCACGTGTGCTTGCGTTGTAGTGCACGTTAAAGAACCACGGGTGATCAAAATAATCCGGAGCCTTCCACTACGGCGTGCCTCATAATCAGAACTGGTTTTGGCACGTAAAACCCGCGAACGAGGAAGAAGCCCTATAGCGTAGCCAGGGATCGGTTTCTCCGAGCTTATAGGAAAAGGACGTTACCCAATACAGCCATGTGCTTGGCGGCTGTGCCAAGCACATGGCTGTGTTCAATACAGTGTGTTCAAAACTAAGCTTTATGGTTTTCTTAAAGTTAGGCACTGGGAGGCACGCGAAGACCACCTGTGCAAATAAGTTATGTGGCCAGGGGGGCACAAAGTAGGCTGATAATTATCGCTGTGAGCAGCCCAATTAACTCAAATTGAACAATTATTTTTTGTCGAGTGCAGTAAGTCGGTATGTTTGTATTGAAAACTTAGAGGCAGTCGTGTTTCTACACAGTATCAGTCGGAAGAATTATTCTAGCGTGTTCATGCTCCGCGATATCCGCCTCCAAATTTCAATTGTCGTACTGCGCAGAGTTATCGAGTCGACGCGAAAGCGGTTTATGCCTTGCGTTGCTGTGGAAGGGAGGCATTTTGAACATTTTTAGGGCATTGACATCTTGATGGGTGAAGTGTTGTCATGAGATTTCTGCATGATAACACCAAACTTAAAGCGGCAGTATGAAATATTCGTTAGCATAGCTAAAAAGGTTTCTGCTATTGATGCTGCAGTTGTTGCTCTTGATTTCAATAAAACTTACAATACTTGGAAATCAGCAGTCACTTTATTTGCGTAGCCCAGGCAAGGACCATGCCCGGTCGTCTAGTCACCATTACGCACGCGTACTGCCCTCCGGCTTCTCCGCTCGCGCCATTATTTCGGCATGGCAGCTGCGCCATCTTTACAGGCTGCACGGTCGCGTGTTCCGACAGTGGTTACGGGTTCTTCGATTTTTTTTTTATTTCGCCAGCCGTGAGGAGAAGGGGGACAGTTATTATCTTTGCCAATGTCTCCACCGCGTTGTCAGACTAAACGCCGCACTCAACAGCCGCGTCACATCAGGGAGGAGCTTTGCGCCGATCCTCACTCTCTTGCATGCGTAATCATGCGAACGACAATTAAAATTTGGAGTTGGCTATCTCGGAGCATAGACATGCTAGAAGAATTCTTCCAAGTGAAACTGTGTAGAAACACGACTGCCTCTAACTTTGTAATACAAACATACACACCTACTGCAGTCAATAAAAAGTTACTTATTCAATTTTAGTTGATTCGGCTGCTGACAGCGATAATTATCATCTCAATTTGTGTCCCCCTGGGCACATAACTTATTTGCGCAGGTGGTCTTCACGTGCCTCTCAGTGCCTAATTTTAAGAAAACCATAAAGCTTAATTTTGAACACCCGGTATATCTAGCGTGTATTGTTTCTTAAAATAAAATTTGGGATGATCTGTCGCAGGTTCGTTATAAATGTGTATAAGGACGGGTCCGTCTTTGGAGTTATGTTGGGACACCTTGATTTCCTTAAGAAGGTTTTTTTGTGTTTGGCTGAGACACCTTCGTTTGCTTTGGAGGACTAACGCTCCGCTCCAACGAGGCAACCACTACGCTGGTTGTTTACGATATGCGTATCACCGCGTATGAAAACTCACGACGCCACCAACAAGAAGAACGATGTGGCGTAGTAGCCGAGAGCGCGAGCCAGCGTCTTCATGCTTTGTTTCCCACGCGACGTCATCCTTTCACACAAGTTGCGCATCTGCTCCCATTTCTCTAACCACGCGACGCCATCCTAGGCCCGCGCGCTGGCGTTGGCCGCTGACGTCACGCTCCCCCACTTCGCAGCCGCTGCTCGAGGCTTCGCCCCGCTCCGCGAGAACGCCCACTCAGATAAACGGATCCGGCGGCTTTGAGCCTCCTATGCTTAATGTAGAACAATAAAACTGCGAAGTTACAATGAAAAACTTGTAGCGTACGAACGGTACTGTGCTCGTGCTGGATATTGTCAACGTGTAACTGTGATCACAATGAGTGCTACAGTTAAAAAATGTTGCCTATGTGTAGTTCTTAGTTTAGCTGTTAGTTATTATTTATATATGAACACTTCAGCGAGATACCTCTTTCATTAAGCAGGTTGGTCGCGAAACCGATGACAGCCAATGAGGCAACCAATGACACCCCAAGGGGGAACTAAGTTGATCAGGCGCGAAGGCGCTCGCGCGGACATCGGCGTGCTTGGCAAAAGGGACATCCCCTCGTTCATTCGACGCCACCGACGGGACGAGAAAGCACGGCCGGCGCCAGGAGGTCCAAGGTGTTCATGAGAAAAAATAACTACGGCAACTTCGCGACACCGCACCCCTACGGAATACAACTAAGCTTGTGAGCGAGCTAGCTTTACTTCTACATGGCTAATACCACTGGTTCTCGCGAAAAATACTTTTGAAGAATGCTGATGGCCATATTTTTTTTGCGACAGGGCCATCCCCCTGTCAGCGAGGGCGTGATGCAGAAATCTGAGGGGGGGGGGGGGGGGGGGGGTCAGGACATCCGGACATCCCTCCTGGATCCGCGCCTGACCATGTCAAATATGTTCTTACAATGGGCTGTATAACCAAATGGAGCATAACAGAATGAAGCCTCAATGCAACGATTGCACGTGTTCGCAGCGACCGACTGCGCGTCTGCATGCATGTCCGCGTATGCACAATGTTTCGCTTTCGCTGCGAGCGCGTTTTCGCATCGTGCCGTGAGCTTTAGGCCGCAGCGTAATTCAGCATTTGATAGTACACAAGCAACCATTGTTGCGTGGTCGCTATCAGAGCTGTTCAAAAATAATTTCGTTATAACTAGGGGCTTCGACGGGCGACTTGTGATGTGCCGTCACGACGATTCGATCTTTTTTTCTTCTAAGTTATTGGACGTTTCAATATCGTTATTTCTCAAGTTGCGTCGCACTGTATGTTTATCGGTCTTCTCAGCGAGCAATTTCCCACTGCTTCTTTTTCTTAATCCAGTACATTGATTGTTTGGTGCTAACGCAAACATGACCATATGTCATGCCTTTTTAAAATCTGCTCCTTACCGTTCCCTTTTCATTCCAGTGACCTTGCTAGTATCTAGCATCATCAAGTTCATATACCAAAGCATCATGACATTAGCCGGGCAGCGCGCGCGGGCGATCGTCTCCAGTGCACGCTTTCTGATTCTCACCAAACATCGCAGCATCGACGCCAAATCTTCCTCGCGGAAGTGCTTGCTGAACACCCGAGTTGTAGCCGATAGCTGCTTGCCGGTTTTAAATTTCGCGATCCAACTCCGCGCAGTTTCTTGTCCTGCGGGTACGCGTGAAGGCTGACACCGGGCTCGTTGCGTACGTCCGGCCGCACACTTCTACACCATGCATCCAAGCACCTCCTTTGTTTGCGTTAGTTTGGGTCGATGGCGACGTAATCTTGAAAGCTTTGAAGTTATTAGCAGGAACTCATTTTGACTGTTACGTGTGACACCAAACTTGTCTGCAACTTGCTATTTCGCTGTCTTCAAACTGACTCTGACACTTGGTACCTCTCTGCCTTTCTATAAATAAAATTCTAATTCTCTCTCTCCACGCGCTTTTCCGTCTTCTGTTCGCTGCCCGACGTGGTCTGCGGGCCTTGCGTTCCGCCAAGCAAGCCCAGCCATGTCGACTAGCGGTGCCGGCGACGGGGTCCATCGAAGAGCACGAGCCTCAGGTTTCAGAGCTCGCTTTACATGTTTTCTTTCGAGTGCTTATATCTTCTCACACTGCTCGTGCTACGAGGCCTGTGACTGGCCTACGGCGACTGCTGTGCGTGAAGGAGCGTAGGTGCGCGGATAAAATCTGCAACAATTTCCCACGGGATCTGCGAAGCTGTTCGCGACGTTGTTTGCTGAATGAACGAATGCCGAGCACTCTCTGCGCTCTAGGGCGCACGTGCTATATTGCGGTGCTTCCGCTTCCCCCTTCCGTTTCTACTTTGGTATGGGATCTTTTTGTCCTATATGAAGTATATTTCGTCTCTGAATAAATGGCGTAGACATAAAGGACATTCCACGCTGCTCTTCTCCTATTCTTTAAATTTTCGTTCTCTTGGTACACAGTTAACCTTATCGTGTGCCGCAGAGCGACACACACACACACACACACACACACACACACACACACACACACACACACACACACACACACACACACACACACACACACACACACACACACACACACACACACACACACACACACACACACACACACACACACGCACACGCACACGCACACGCACACGCACACGCACACGCACACGCACACACGCACACACACGCACGCACGCACGCACGCACACACGCACGCACGCACACACGCACGCGTGCGTGCGTGCGTGCGTGCGTGCGTGCCGCGAGACGCACTTTGCGTGTATTCGCGGGCATCTTTGACGCTCGGAAAGAACACCTTTATGTAGCACGTATTGAGCAACAGAAAGCTGTATAGGGAGCTTTTCAAATTTCTCTAAATTTTTTTCATTTAAGCTTTTCGTCCAATTATAATATTTGATAAGTTGATTAATTAATTAAGACTAATTATGCTACTAGGCGGAATGCAAAAAAAATATTCTGGGTTCTCCAAGCGACGGCAAACAACAATACCTTGGTTCTGTACAGCTACGTGACATTTGCATATTTTAAAATCTTGGTGCACAATAGTTTGGGACACCCTGTATATGCCGAGAGCAAGCCGTTTAGAGCAGACCGCTTGGGAGAAGTTAAACGAGAACAGCCCGTTTGCATTTTATCGGTGGTTACTGCCAGGGGTGAATCTCGCTCAACCAAGGGCTTCAAGGAGGCCAGAGGTGCCTAAATCGACCGCTGGGAGATATCTTCACATTCTAATAGAACATGCTCCATCGTTGTTGCCTCAAACCATGACTCGTTGACTCGTACAGGGGGATCGTTTTCCTAGCCTTACTGCAGCAAGCACATTCTTTTTCTTCCTTGTTGTATCTCGCTTTATAAGTGCGTGTTCTAAGGCATCATGATCTCGCTTCGAAAAGTAAAGCGCTTCCCTTTGAGTTACTCTAAATTGTTTCTTTCCTGATTTCGTTTTTTCCTCTTAAGTGGTTACTTATAGCAGGTTTCTTTTCCATTGCCGCCACCCATGAGATTATCTCAGCCTCATCTGACTTTCCGCTTGGCGCTCTTTGTTAATTACCGTCGCATACTTGCTGGTAAGTTTCCTATAGTTCTTTTCCTCCACTGTGAATCTATGTTTTTCCTGTAAAAATATCTGAACACTCTCCCAGCCCATTTACTTTCTTCCATATTTCTCACCAATGATTAAAATGTTTTCGCCATCTGCTAACTGGAAATCAAACCACCTTTACGGCTATAGGCGCCGCCTCCGTAGTCCTAGAAGCGTCAAAACAAACAGTTGACCTCAGCAATAACGACAAAACACCTATTGCTTTCCCTCAGCGTGAGATGAGACTGAGCGATGACAGATTTTACCTTTTATTTCTTGCTGTCGGGGCGGAGAGGCATTATCAAGCACGGATTCGGATAGAAGCGGGCGATTTGGACTCTGTGGACGCTGCCATGTTGTACGTCATCACGTTTATGGTGGCTATTGCACCATATGGCCATTACAGTTAACGGCGGTTAATTCGCGCTATTGACCCTTTTCGCGGAACAGTTTGTTTTAGAGAAATGAGATTGCGTTCATGGCGGCGCGCCATACGTCTCCTCGGCGACAGCGCATGAATACAAAATCATTACCGCTTCTACCTTGCTTCTGTGCGATCAGCTGTCGGAAATTCAACTGAGTTTTCGCTCACACACTGTGCTCCAATCATGCTAGATTGAATCAAGTGGATTCAAGACGTGTGCAGTAGTTGGCTGCAAAAATAGTGACTGGCATGTTAAGGAATAGAATGAATCTGTGTGGCCAAGTTCGCGGACCGCTGCTGCAACTGTCAGAACGTGTTACCGGCACTTCGTGATGTACGCCTTTCCTCGAGGATACAGAAATTTGCTCATCCGCCAGCCTTGTATCGCTAACCTCCAAAGAAAGGGCTTCATCCCCAGAACGTTGACAAGAGTGAGTACCACTCGTTAAACAATGACAAAGGGAGTAGCGCCGCTTCCTGTCACAGTAAGTTTCGCGCACGTTATCTATACACATCTGTCCCAAATGGCAGGAAAACTTACGCCCACTCTATGGACGACGTATCAAGAATAAGTGAATGGGCGCACACTTGAATATATGCGCACTGTATACGCACAATAAATGACGGAGTATACACCGATGGCGCACGAACGGTCGAAGTTGAATGTTTCGTGTCGGTCCACAAGAGTTAGCGAGCTACTAGCTGTAATATATATTTGCTACAATGCACAATGTACAAAACAGCTACGTTTCAAGCTTTGTGCGCAGCAAGCACAAATCTCTCGGAACTGAGCACACCCGCCAGCGATTAGGCAGAAAATAATCAGATAGTGTCCGCACCGAGGAAGTTCACCGAGTCAGAAACTGACAAGCCACTGCTTCGAAATATTTGCCAAAGAAAGAACAAAGAGCAAAACACGTACTAATCCTGACTGAATTCATGAGCGGAATGTTTGGATAGCCTGGAATACATATTTAGCCCTGCTTTTAGAACAAGCACCATATACGCTGCTTGCGCCGTTTGGACATAGCTTAATCAGCTCCGAAAGCGCTTTTGCATGTTCTCTGAAGCTGTGATCAAAGCTTCGTGTCGTCCACCTAGACACTATATCCGAAAACAGAGTTTTTCTAAGCCGCGCCGGCGTCATACACTTCCATTGTAAACAAGGAGGCAACGGAGGCAGTTGAGGCAAGCAATGGACGCGTCACCACGTGATCAAACATGGCAGCGCCCACCGGATCGCAGCGAAAAGGGTCAATACGGCGCGCATGCGCGAACGGCTATAGCCTTATTTACTTTATTAAATTATGTGGTTTTATGTGCCAAAACCACGATATGATTATGAGGCACGCCGTAAATTTGGACCACCTGGAGTTCTTTAACGTGCACCTAAATCACGCAGCAGTACACGGGTGTTTTCACATTTCGCCCCCATCGAAATGCGGCCGCCGTGGCCGGGATCTGATCCCGTGACCTCGTGCTTAGCAGCCCAACACCATAGCCACTAAGCAACCATGGCGGGTGGGCTATAGCGTGTCCCGTATTGCTGTCACCTATCATGTACAAATCAAAAATAAAGCTCTCTAATCTGGCCAATAACCGCACAGTAATCCACTGCGCAAGGATATTGCCTGTGTACACCTCGTACCTTCGGCAGTGCTGCCAGTTACTTTGCGTACTGGCACCGCTTTGTGCACATTTTTAAAATAAATTAAATAATGAAAAAGCCGCGATAGTCATATCCTCGGACGATGTGAATAGTTATAATCTTGATTACAACAGGTGGCGCCCAACACCCAACGTCTATGACGTGTTTTCGACTGCCAATATCGCTTCCACCGCATTCAACCAGCGCTTAGCCTTTAAGATCCGCGTTATAAATCCAGAGGGCGCTACAGTATGGCGCGTGGATTTGGACACCACCTATATGAATTCAGCAGTGAAAAGTGCGAAAAGTCGCAGAAGATTTGTAATGGTTAACCGCTATCATTCCAAATAAACGCTTCTTTAAAAAAAGAAAAAAAGAAAGAAAAACAGATGGCTCAAAACACCAATGCCAACCCCGCACGAGAGCGCTGCAAATCCTATGAGCACGAATTATGAACAAAAGCTTTTCATGGCCCCAAACGATGGGGTAAATGCGGCGTTATACTAGAGTGACCTAGAATATGGGAGAGTGTCCAAAGCGCCGCGCGAATACATGGGAGGAGCGAGGACCTTTTTGTGTGAACTCCCGCGCCGCGGCGCTGCTGTACCGGACCCGTGGGCTTTCTCCGCTGCGGAAGCCGCGCCAAGGCGGCGGGCGTCTGCTACGAGCCTGATATTTTGGTTGCTATTAGCTAACATCGCGATAATTTGGGATATATTAAGTACCACGTCACCGCAACGTAATACCGCAGTGACTCACCGCACAGAGAACGCGTTTGCTGGCTGTGAATACGGGTATTTTGTATATTTCCTTCTAGCTCGCTTGGTCCGCGCTTACGCGGCTGTTTGAGTAACACATTCCACGCGCTTACTTCATTTAGTTATGCGTGAATGAGCAACGTGAACGTGCTGCAGAAGAAAATAAGCTGGAAATCGCGATGACAACCAGGAGAACGTGGAAGATATGGTTAGCTCATATGCTATCGCTTTTACACCGTATCGTTCCCTTTCTTTTATTTCGTGCATTCGGTTTGTTTTATAAGACTGCCTTCGGCGCTCTGCTGTTTCTTTATTAAGGCGAAATCCTTAACAGGCTCTTGGGAAGCGGAATGTGTCCGTCGGTGGGGCCGCGGTACCAAAAATAAATACAAACCGCGTAACTCTCGCGTCTCGTTCACTTGCTATATATTCCAAAGTATAGCGTGGAAAGGCACAGATGTGTGACAAAGATGACTGATGGGTCATGGCATTAGTAACTTGGCATACTTGCATTCACGTCGCGATTAACGACAACAATATCACGTGTGGTGCAAACCCGCTTTTTCGGCCAGAAATCCCTCTGATGGTGTGGATGTGACGATAAGAACGTGTTGAATGCCAATCTCGATCCCAGCGTGTCGACCTTGCTCATATATCATGTAGAACTGAGAGCACAGGTAAAGGGTAATAATAGTAATGATAATTTTGGGGGTTTTACATCCATAAATCAAAATATGGCTATGAGAAACGCCGTATGGGAGGGCTCCGGTAATTTCGACCGCCTGGGGTTCTTTAACGTGCACCTATATCTATGTACACGACTGTTTTATGCATTTCACCTCCATCAATATGTAAGTCGCCGTGGCCGCGAATCGAACCCGCGTCCTTGAGTTTAGCAGTCCAACCTACCAAAACCACTAAGCTACCACGGCGTGTAGGTAAAGGGTACGTGAGGAATTTTCGCGGCAAAAAACAAGACAAACCGAAATAAATGAAACGCTAACAGTGCAACATTGTGTACGTACACCTCATTTCATAATTACGAGCGAACGTCAGAAAACGAACATGACGCTTTACGGATGTGCAACTCGTCTTTCGCCTTCCTGTGTTGCAAGAGCGCAAACACTATGAGCGAATTTTAACATGAAAGTAACTTTAGGAATATTTATTGCGCATGCTCGCTGGTTCGTACACAGCAAATATACTTACTGATAAATATTTACATACTTGTAGTTACGTAATGAAAGAGGCAACTAATCACCAGAACATAAACTTCTCATGTTTTACTGATTGAAGGTACCTATTTTAGGGATATGTAGAATCAATAGCGATATTTGTAGTGCATCAAAGATTACAATATTCAAGACGATTTTCCACTCAATATAATGCAAGCACAAACATCATCAAGCGCCATGAATGCTTGTTAGTTTATGTAAAAATCACGCGTTAAGCAATAACTATTATATATCATGAGAAGCTATGTTGGTAATTTCAGAGAGGATTCACGGATTAATAAAACAAGGATATTTCTGCAATAACGTTTGCATAAGAAATGAGTGAATAACTAGGCCAGTAGTAGCTATCTATTCATTTCAATGTAGAAAAATATATATTTGTTCACCTTTTTTTTATGTTTATTAACCTATTAGCTGGGATGGCTTTTCTTTCGAATGTCTGAATTTGAAACCAGCTTCGCTCACGGTGAACCTTAAGGTACATCGTGCGCGAAGTTTGTATTGAAGAGTTAGCGTACAGCAAGAATTGTTCGTGTACGCTATCTCTGAAGCGAAATAGGCCAACAATTGCGGCGTTAGGGCCGTCTCCGCTCCTTCTCTTGTTTCCCTTACACCTTCTCATGGCGCTCTGCTCATAATAAAGTATTGTCGAGGCTAAAGAAATAATGAATAAATACATATGCATATGACTCTAAACCACTACTGACCGTGAGCGAAATGCGCGTAGTGGTGAGCGAAGCGGTCACTGCACGCACGTAAGTATTTCACTTGACTGCGCGAGTAATTTACTTTTTTCGTTACTCTTATTCTTGCAAGCATGGTGCTATTGCCCGCGTACCTATGCGAACGTTTCTTTTTTATGTTCTTTCCTTGCACGGGCTCATTTAGCGCGTTTCTACGCACGCACAGTTACCGTAATACCGTTCCTGAACTCTAGCACCGCAGCTAGGCCGCGCTGATGAGTTTGATACGTTAGTTTTTGCATTATCTTGCTGCCCAAGCACAAAGAAACGCTCAAAGATGCGTAAGCTCCATGCAGCGCCACACTGTTGAAGTTAAATAGAGTTTAAGTGCTTTGCGTGGAGAACGAACGCAAAAAACTACAGCGCGTAGCAGACGACCCTCGCTTCCCGCGCGCTTCGCGAGCGCGAGAAGCCACGGGTCCGGAGCAGCAGCGGCGCGGCGCGGCAGTTCACAGAAAAAGGCCCTCGCCGGAGCCGGCGCTTTGGACACTCTCCCATATAGTTATACGTGCCTCTCGGCCACCATTGCATATGGCCGCTCATTACCATAATTCGTGCGGCTCGTCGCACCAAAAATTATACCGGAAAATCTCTGCAATGGCGGTGTAGCGAAACTGACGCAACGTCAAATTGGCGTTTACGAAACGGCCCTTTTTGTGACACTCCTCACGTAATATTCCTTCAGCCTATCAACAAACTGACATGGCGGCTATTTTAAACTGCTACCGTGCACATATTCGCGAAATTGCAGATGCATTGAATTGCATGGGTTTCTGCACGCTACCGTTCACTTTATTTTTATTGCGCTAACATCGCATACAGCTGTCAAGGGCCAGAAAAATGTTTTATTTGAAAGCGTCTGCAGCCCACTTCACGTTTCATCATATTGATGAAAACACGAAATTGGGTTTTGCAAAACTCCCGCTTCCCGGAACAAGTTTTAAAACATGGGACCTCTCGACAGCCTATCAGAGAGCCAACGTGCCAGATAATGGCGCCACGCGTGTTGAGAATAGAACCCCTAGAGTGACTCTACTAGAACCGCTGGAGCCTTAAGGCACAGACACAGATCCACTGCCTATACCTTTTCTGCAGAGGGCGCAGCTTGTAAGCTGCACAAAAAAAAAAAAAAAAAAAACACACACACACAGCTGATACAGCGAATTTCAGAACAGGACGAGCATAGCATTGCAAATCACAACAATGTAGTCGTCCGTATTATCGTTCCATAACGTGGTTATTGCCTCAACACCTGTCCCAATGCTGATAGAGCGACGAGGGACAGCAACTTCGTCTTCGTCGACATAATCTTAGGGCAATGTTCCTCGCGCATCCAGCGCCCCTTTCAACAGAAAGCCCCTGGCCAGCGCGGTTTCAGCTAGGGCTTGCCACGTAACAGCGAGCAGAGAATGGAACGGCATCTGACAACTGGTTTTCGCGGCCGCCTCGGAGACGACAGGCTCATGCACTGCCGCACCTGCAGAAGACTGGAGAAGCAGCAGCAAGACGTGAGTCGCCAGGGAGAAACGGGAGGCGACGCGGTGGAGGACGCGGCGAGCGCAGAGGAGGCTGTGTGCCCTTTATGCAGGGCCTCGCTGGCAGATTCGCACGCCCTGGTGGTACACGACCGCTTGCACAAGGGCATCCGGCCGTTCGAGTGCCACCGCTGCAGCGAGACGTTCTTGACCGTCGCCGGCCTGATGCTACATAGGCACCAGCACTGTCGGCAGCCGCGGTACCGGTGCGACCGTTGTCACAGGCTATTCCAGGACGTGGCGCTGTACACGAGGCATTGCAAGAAGCACGGCTGCATCTGGAAGAGAGCACGTCTGCAGATGCTCGCGCTGAATTTTTGGAGGAAGAGAGCCTAGACAGGCTCGGTGCCGCCTCGGCCTGCCCGCTAGTGCTGGACACTGCGCGACACCGTCGTCGCCCGGCGTAGCGAGTGGTCGGCATGGCACTGGACAGCCGGGGACAGCGAGCGGCTTGCACGCGCTGAGCGCAGTGTTGGAAACGTTACCTGTGTGGGCGGGATTCAGTGCTGCGTTCCAGGATTAGGTGCAGACAGTGCAGCCACGCGGCTGGCAGTACCACATCAGAACTGAGGTGCCAAGGCGCTTGCTGATTCCTCATCGACTGCCGAGCCAGGAACTGTATTTGAAAGGTGGCCCCCCAAAATTGTGTGTTAAGCTTGCGAACGTCGATTCGTGTACTACCGTGCGCCTGCAGTGCCGTGTATGAAAGGATTTGACGGCGAAGGACATCTTCGTTTTTTATCAGTGACCAGTGGTTTTCCTCGGACTGTGTAACCCATGCATGACGCTACAAATATTGGCTTTGTTTTATTTTCTTAAAATTCTCGCGAAGTGGTTAATGACCGCGGAAAAAATTGGTTATATACAATAAAAATTATGGTTGCTAGTTGCAATCGGAAGAGCGAGAAACGCCGTCTTTGCGTGCTCCAATGTCATTTATCACGTGAGTTTTTTTTTATTCTTTGCATTAAAGTGCTGAAACTATACTGCGCTGGAAACTGCAACAGGCAAAAAAGCACTGCTTGCGCACTGTATTCTTGTATAGATGAGATGAAGTGATCCAGCGTAACGCGCAGTGCTATCTTGATCAGCAGACGTTCGCAGGAACACGGCAGCGAGTGGCCGTAACTGCTGGCATGAAGCTTGCGGCGAGATCTTTCACACGCATTGTGGCACGGGGAGCTTGTATGCGTCGCTGGGCACTTGGATGCTCTACGTCAGAGGAAACAGCCGCACTAATATTGGTAGTTTCAACGTAATTGGGACACGAACAAAAAGTGACAATACGAGGACACGCCTTAAATATTGAGCTAAATCTGTCTGTCAATATGCAAAAAATAACTCCAGTGTAACAAACCTGCTGTGAAAATAGTTAAGGCCAAATGGTTTTTTGAACAGTACAGGTCTGGCCTCAACATATAGGTTCTGAGTAAACCTTCCCTCTGTCCTCATTGTAAGCGAACATCCCCCCCCCCCCCCCCCTTTCCTCAACACAGAGTATCTGCTTATGACGACGCCGACGTCAGGCGACGACGTCACCGTCATTAGCCGAGTAAAGCCGACGTGCAGTTTACATGGCAGAAGTGCCAAGAAGACGCTTTTCGAGAACTTCAAAGGCGCTTACAGTCACCGCTAGTACTCGGCGATTTCGACGAGAGCGCTGACACCGAGATCCACACGGATGCAAGCGGCATAGTACTCGGGGCTGTGTTGATTCAAAAGAAGAACGGCCTCGAGCGAGCCATCGCCTACGCGAGCAGATCCCTGTCGAAAGCCGAATTGAACTATTCGACGACCGAAAAGGAATGCCTTGCTGTCGTTTGGGCGGTCACAAAATTTCGGCCGTATCTTTACGGGAAGCACTTCAAGGTCGTCAGTGACCACCACGCTCTGTGCTGGCTCGCTAACCTGAAAGACCCGTCAGGTCGCCTCGCTCGTTGGAGCCTGCGACTACAGGAGTTCGACGTCACCGTCGTGTATAAGTCAGGCCGAAAGCACACAGACGCTGACTGCCTTTCGAGAGCCCCTGTTGAATCCGCCCCGCCCTGCGACGATGACGACGATGCTTTCCTTGGGCCTATAAGCTCTAACACCTTCGCGCAAGATGAACGCGCCGATCCTCATCTACGCTGTGTCGTTAAATACCTCGAAGGCAAGACCGATTCGGCGCCAAAGGCATTCAGGCGCACGCTTTCGTCGCTGTGCCTGCGCGACAACGTGCTTGTGAAGAAAAATTTCGCGCCGTACAAAGCGGCCTACCTACTCGTCGTGCCAGTCAAGCTACGGCAAGAGATTTTAGAAGCGTCTCACGATGAGCCGACAGCAGGGCATCTGGGATTCAATCGAACTCTGAGAAGAATCCAAGAAAAGTACTACTGGCCCGGCCTGAACGCAGACGTCGCACGCTACGTGAAAACCTGCCGAGATTGCCAACGCCGGAAAACACCGCCTACAAGGCCAGCTGGCCTCCTGCAACCAATCGAGCCCCCACGGAACCATTCCAGCAGATAGGGATGGATCTGCTTGGCCCCTTCCCGACGTCTACTTGCGGGAACAGGTGGATAGTGGTAGCAACGGACTACCTTAAGCGCTATGCCGAGACAATGGCGTTACCATCGGGAAATGCAATCGAGGTCGCCAAATTCTTCGTAAAGAACATCGTTCTCCGTCATGGTGCACCCGAGGTCCTTATTACCGACAGAGGTACGGCATTCACACCAGAACTCACGCAACAGATTCTGCACTTGAGCCACACGAGCCATCGGCGCACTACAGCGTACCACCCGCAGACAAACGGCCTCATGGAGCGTTTAAATAAAACCCTCGCCGACATGCTCGCCATGTATGTCGACGTCGGGCACAAGACTTGGGACGAAATCCTTCCGTACGTGACGTTCGCGTACAACACCGCGCCACAGGAAGCAACGCAGATGACGCCATTCGAGCTTGTCTTCGGTCGCCAAGTCGATCGCCACCATGCTGGATGCGGTGTTGCCTCACGTCGAAGACAACATCCATGCACACGTTGTCGGATTCCTTCAACGCGCCGAGGAAGCTCGCAAGCAAAACATCGACGCCCGACTCTACAACCTACGACGACGAGACCAAGAGTACGCACTTGGTGACCGCGTTATGGTGTGGACACCGATTCGTCGCCGCTGGCTTAGTGAGAAGCTCCTGCGCCGCTACTTCGGGCCCTACAAGATAACTCGACGACTTGGACCGCTAGTCTACGAGGTTGTGCCCGATGGACTGACAGTCACAGCGACGTCGCGCGCGACCTGAGATGGTCCACGTCACGCGCCTCAAAAAGTTCTTTGAGCGTTAGCGGCCTAGTTTTAGAACGGCCGCCTCGGCTGCGGGAGGCTGTGGGTTCGATTCCCACCGCCGCCGGGCACCCACTGGTTCAAATGGGTACAAGTGTGCCCCGGCCTGGCGTTCGGCTTCCTTCAGGGGTGATACGCTTGGGAAAGGAGCCTGCGCCCTGAATTCCCGTCGAAACCAACGTGAGCACGGAAACACCCCAGAATTTAATTCCAACTTAGTCCAACGCCACCGCGAGTTAAACAAAAGACAGACTACGCCGGCCACGCGTGATAGGCGCGCAGAAGCAGTGCCATGAAGCCCAGGAACAGCCATTCCTTTCTTTGCGAGGAAAATATTTCTTTGTAATAATAATAAAAAAGAAACGAAATACGCGATTACAGCCGAATGCTATGTGTTCGGGGTGCATCTTATACAACAATAAGGGGGATGGTGTGGTGGAGGGTAACACAACCGGGATCGTGTCGCACAGTCGCCTTATCAGTCACTGAAAGCTTGCAGCACGTCAAGATGGCCGGCTGATCTCAAGAAGTTTTAAAAGGATGCACTGAACTGAAAACACGAAGGCGTTTTCATTTCGCGATATACTGGCTGGCGCGGACAATCTGTCTCGTGCGGCACATTGCAGACGGAGCGAAGTGTGGCGCAACTGCCTCGCTAATCGGGAGATCGCGAGAGGCAGCGCGGGGGTGACGCGTGGGCGCGATTCACAGAAGCCACTGCAGACAGACCTCTGCTCATGCAGCGCTTTATTTCCATACGGACGACGCGCGCTACTCTGGAGCCATCTCATAGCGATCGTCGCCGCAAAGCCCGCCTTGTGCGGCACTACGCATTTCTTCTCATGCTTTCGCCAAACCCTCCTGCTCCGCTTTCTCCTCGCGCTCTCTTCGCTATCGCCGTCTTTCATCTCCCGCTGCGCTCCGCGTTCACTTTCATCCTTCGCTGTGCTCGGTTGCGAGGGACAACGGCGATGCTCGCCGCAGGAACTGGCGCCTAAGGGCTGAACTCTGAAAGGAAACCCTCGTGGGTATCTTGAAGCGGCAGGCGTAAGCCACGAAGACAATTGTCCATTGCTTTTTTGCCAGTCGGTGTATTTGGAACATTCCCACAACACATGCCACTGGTCACGGTTCTCGCATGACACTGTGTGCAGCTTGAGAACAGAAAGTTCCCTTTTTTTAGGGCACTTTCCCTCCTTAAGCTTGGGTTCGTGGTTACCTCAAGCTAACTGGCGGATCCAGAACGGGGAGTGACGGATCTTCTGGAATCCCCTTCTCGTAACGCACCTTACAATGTTGAACGCTGTGATTGCTTGAATGGCAAATTTGGGCATTAGCCTCGCGGGTGGCGCTGCACGTTTCACTCTATGAACAATGATAAGTCAGGGCCGCATCCACGAAGCTTTTTCGTTCGAATTAAACTATCCGTTGGCGCCTCCACTATACGCCACACTCTCTATCACGATTGGTCGGCGTCCTTTCTTGCGTCTCTCGGAGGCCTCCTTGGCAACACTTCTCTTTTCGCACGCTCGCCGCGTTGAGAGCTCGCGCCACGTCCTGCGATAGAGGCATGAAGATTCACTCCCAGAACGCCCAGCTGGCAACTTGATGGCTTTGTCCGCGCATAAGCGCAGTCACGCATGCTGTGTTTGCTTACTCGTGGTATTCGTACCTGTGTAGACGAATTTGCCTTCGCTGCAGCCGCGTGACGCACCGCACAGATGCGTGACTTTTGATCTGGTTGACATTTTCTGAGAGCAAAGCCAAATCATACAGCGGCGAGAACAGCTGCAGACCCGGTTCCATATACCTGCCAGTGGCGTCAAATCCGCTTTGTGACGGGTGACAATTGTGTTTATATCACAGCCACGCGCCCCGTTGTTCCGCGGTGCGTGAACTTTGCCGTTCGTGCCGCCCTCTTCAGGTCTCTAAATTACAGACCTTTCGAGCCTTTAGAATTGGCCGCAGCTTTCGAAGGCGTGTTTTCCACTAGAATATGAATTACTATTATTTTTAAAAATTATTATTATTATTATTATTATTATTATTATTATTATTATTATTATTATTATTATTATTATTATTATTGCTGCCGCGAGGGGCAGCAAGAAGAGGAAGCGGTGAAAGATTGGACAAAAGGAGACTGACGTATAAGTGAAGCAGCAGACGCATGCATCTTCTACCAAAACGTTCGAGGCCTATATAGGCACAGTAGTTAATCAGTTTTTTTCCCTTCAAAAATTGTTTCTTTTGCTCATTCTCTAATATTTTTAAGCGAAACTTGGCTTTTAATTGAAATAGCATCTACATAGTATTTTCCTGTGGATTTTAACGTCTTTCGTATAGGAATCGACATCAATCCTCCTGGAAGCAGAAAGGTGGTGGCGCCCTTATCGATGTTGATAGTGCGATAGAATGTGTCGGTCGCTTGGATCTAGAGTGCCATAATGAGGCTGTTGGGATAGACATGCGCTGTTCAGGTGGTGAACGGCTGTTGCTTGGTGCATTCTATGTAGCACCTGACGTAACTCCTGAGCCATTTGGTCTTATCCTGGCATCACTTAAACCGTCATAATTTCGCCCAATTACCACAAAGTGTTATTATGGGAGACTTTAATGTACCCTGAATTTCATGGATTAATAATACTGGCTGCCAAAATTCCTTTTTCTTTTCTAAAAAAGGTCACTCTTTGCTTGACTTTATCTCTTTTAATTCCATGCAGCAGCTAAACTTCACCAAGAACTGCTGTGGCGACGTTCCAGATCTCTTCCTTACTGTTTCCATCGTGCGTAGCAACGTTCATCTGGTTGCGCAAGTCAAGTTTCACCCTCCTGTAATTGTTTCTTTAACTTAATTAAATTATGGGGTTTTACGTGCCAAAACCACGATCTGATTATGAGGCACGCCGTAGTGGGGGACTCCGGAAATTTGGACCACCTGGGGTTCTTTAACGTGCACCTAATCCTAATTACACGGGTGTTTTCGCATTTCGCCCCCATCGAAATGCGGCCGCCGTGGCCGGGATTCGATCCCGCGACCTCGTGCTCAGCAGCCCAACACCATAGCCACTGAGCAACCACGGCGGGTGTTTCTTTAACTCTGGCAGCACAGAAACGCAGCATCCGTTTCGAAAACAACACGAAGCGCAGCTTCAACTTTTCCCTTGGAGACTACGTTGGCATGCACCATTATTTTTAAAACACTGACAGGTCGTTCGTAGATAGGACAACTGATGTTGATGAGCAGGATAATATGTTTACGAAAGTCATCGAAGATTGCATGCGCATATTCATACCTACAAAAACGCTCAAAAAGCACGATCTATTGCTTAGGTAATTTGATACCAGGGCATGTATGGTAGATGGTATGTCCATTGGCGTGGGCTTTGTAATCAGGAGCTCATGGCAAACTGAATCAAATGCTTTCTCATTTGTTTCTCATTGGTTTCTCATTGGCTAAAGAACTAAAAACGGCAATGCCGAAAGACCATGCACACTGAAAAGCGGGGCAAACAGGCCTATAGATAAGCTGAAACTTGAATTTAGGCGCTGTCGTTTTATTTCGGGTTCTATAAAAGTACAGTCATTAACTACCGGCCTATATCTATCCTCTGCGCTGCGCAAATGGGGATAATACTGATTTTGAGAGCTGTGTACCTTTCTGTTTGTGACCACACGGTATAAACAGTGCTGTTTTTCATATTGCGTATTTGTTTGGTTGTGCATTGCACTTTTGCTCTATCCTGTTAATTTTTTTTATAATTATGTATTTTAAGGTGTTCTACCACTTCACTACGTTCTTTGTTTCATGTTTTGTGTTCTTTGAATTTCTTTTGGCAATTGCTTTTGTTATGTCCCCCTGCTTGGTCTTTCGACCGCAGTATTTTGTAAATAAGGCGTGCCTCATAATCAGAACTGGTTTGGCACGTAAAACCCCAGAAAGAAGTATTTTGTAAATAAATAAATAAATAAATAAATAAATAAATAAATAAATAAATAAATAAATAAATAAATAAATAAATAAATAAATAAATAAATAAATAAATAAATAAATAAAAGTGTTTGAATCTGCATTGCAATCCCCTGCTTTCTGTTAGTGTTAAAAACATTTTATTTAGTTGAACAGCATGGCTTTGTATCAGGGCGCTCCACAACAACGAACTTGTTCACATTTATGACCCATACTTCCCGTGTGGTACATATGTAGTATACATAGGAGCCCATTAGACACACTTTATATTGACCTAAGAAAGCATTTGATTCAGTTTGCCATGAGCTCGATCCTCATTACAAAGCCCACGCCAATGGACATACCATCTACCATACATGCCCTGGTATCAAATTACCTAAGCAATAGATCGTGCTTCGTTATCATTAATGAACATAGTTCTGTTAACTATGAGGTCATTGCCGGAGTTCCTCAACGATTTTTTCTTGGCCCTCTTCTCTTCCTACTGTTCAGAAATGACATTTCGTCAGCAGTTCAACACTCTTCATTACTTGTATATGCTGACGACTTAAAGCTATTAAAGATTGTCAACAGTGTTCACGACTGCATTGACCTCCAAAATACATTTTTTTCACTCTCAAAACAGCGCAGAAACAATAAACTACTCTTAAATGCTTCCAAAACTAAAGTATTACGTTTTACATACGCGGAAAACACACCATGTGCAATTTTCACACACCCTTCGCGATGCTCCACTGCCCAGACTGCCCAGGGTCGATGATATGAAAGATGTTGGTGTGCACATGTACTTCAACAAAAAGATAAGCTTAACTTCCCACGCTTAATATGCGAAGCCACGTGCCCTTCGCGCTCTTCGTATTTTATGTGGTATATCGCATGACTTCCACTCCCCTGTATGGCCTCTCTGAAATTGTATTCTACTGTGCGCCTGTAGTTTTCTGTACTTTGTAGTTTAGGGCTGAACGTGCAAATCTAATTCTGACCTCACTGAACGCGTACAGAATAAATTGATATCTATTTTCAAGCACCGCTTTTGCCGTTCTGGCGACCATTCTAGCAACTTTTTTCCTAATGCGTTGGAACCTTGTACCACTTGTTTTCAAGAATAAAGATATTATATATAGTCCAGCCCTCTTAAATATATTTCAGCTTACACCTCTAAAGTCAAGACGTATTAAATGAGACCTTCTGTTCCTCTATAAGATGGGCCATGACCCAAAGCTTCTTGATATGTGAAATTTTCCGTGCCGCAAAAGTACACCATGCAGGCAGCATACTGCGTTTTCAACGCGACCTTGTTGCATTAAAGACTGTCCTGTGGCTAGACCCCAGAAAACATGTAATAAGCATTCTGTCCGTATTGACATATTTCAGTGTTCAGTTCATGTGTTTTGTATATATATGCAGATAACCAGGTTTTATGATTAACTCCCTTTTGCACCCGCCTCCTCGTTTTCAGCTTCCCTATTTGTTTCTCTATCTCACGTTGTTTTGTCTGCCACATTTGTCTTTTCTGTACATTTTGTCTCGCGTATTACTTTTAAAGTGCACCTGTACGAAGACTCTGTAGGTGTTCCTGGGATCTATAATACATATTTGATGTTTATTATTATTATTATTATTATTATTATTATTATTATTATTATTATTATTATTATTATTATTATTATTATTATTATTTTATTATTATTATTATTGTAAATTGGCGATTTCAGCCCCGATAAGAAATACATTTGTGGTTGGGTTAAAGAGAGGGAGAGCAAATATTCCAGGTTCGTGCCACAACTGTATAACAAGCGGAGAGAAAGTTCGAGGTCTGGAAGGTGGAGAGGAAAAATCAGGGATAGCGGATTCAAGTGCGTAGTGTGAAGAATATTGTTACGGGGAGTATTTAATTAACCGTGAACGGCTAGCGCTTGCCTAGTCAAGACTGCCCAGAGCGCACAGGTTCCAGCAGGTTTTCAGTCCGACAAGAGAGCCTCTGACCCAGCCCCACTACAATGTCTTTGTCTTTGCCATTGCTCGTGACATTATCCCCGGCCGATGAAGCACCGTCCCGGTGCTTGTTGTGATCAAAATGGATTATCACAGTTGTAAAGTTTCAGGCGGGAAACATGTACGATGTCACTTCGTGGTGCGGCAGTCGATGAGGTGGATGCCATGGGAGATATCTCATAGGTGACAGGAGTCACCTGGCGCAGCACGCGGTAGGGTCCGACGTACCGCGACATTAACTTTTCACAAACGCCGACACGACGAGATGGGAGCCAGAGAAGGACGAGAGAGCCCGGCGGAAAATCAGTATCCCGGTGTCGACGATCGTAGATGGCCTTTTGTGCGGTCTGCGATGACGTGAGCCGAGCGCGGGCTACTGTGCGCGCGACGAGCGCACGCGTGATGACATCTTGCGCATAGGAAGTCGTGGACGTGGAGGCCGGATCAGAAGGGAGCAAGGTGTCAAAGGGTAGTAAGGGATGGCGTCCAAAGAGAAGATAGAAGGGTAAGTAGCCGGCAGTTTCATGACGCGATGAGTTGTATGCAAATGTGACGAACGGGAGCGCAACGTCTCAATCATGGTGGTCATCGGAAACGTACATGGAAAGCATGTCGGTCAGTGTACGGTTTAAGCGTTCGGTTAGTCCATTAGTTTGAGAGTGATATGAGGTCGTGAAGTTGTGATGAGTAGCACATGATCGAAGTAGATCGTCAACCACACGAGACAGGAAGCAGCGACCGCGATCTGTGAGTAGGTGACGTGGAGCACCATGTTGGAGGATGACGTCGTACAGTAGGAAGTCGGCTACGTCTGTGGCGCAGCTGGTTGGCAACGCTCGAGTAATTGCAAATCGAGTGGTATAATCCGCAGCGACTGCAATACATTTGTTGCCTTTCGTGGAAATTGGGAAGGGACCCAGCAAGTCCAGGCCCACTCGATAAAATGGCTCGGCTGGAACGTCAATTGGCTGAAGGAGACCAGCGGGTAGAGTCGCAGGTTTCTTCCGACGCTGACACAGGTCACAAGACATTGTAGTGGGGCTGGGTCAATATTATGGGAAGGAAGAAACTTGGAAAGATGGGAAGACAACGCGGGCAGGGGGAGTACTTTACGCAATCAGCGTATAGGGTATGCTTTTCCTATATTGTCATTGCCTAACTTCACCTAGAACTTCACCCTGGAGCTCCGTTCGGGTCACCGCCTATACCAACAGCAGTCGGCGATGTCGCAAGATCAGCAGCCCAACGTGGCAGCACCCGTGGCAACCCCGGCTGCTATCCCTGCTTGGACGGTGTAGGTAATTTTTAGAGCGATAAAGATGGTCATAATTGCATTTGAAAAGAGCCACAAATTGAACTGTTTCAAGAAATTTTGCTGCGCCCCAGCGGCGCAAATACGAGATGGTTTGAAAATTGTGACGTCACACTGACATACAGTGCGCTGGAGTCTCGGTGCGAAATTTAAGAAAAAAAAAAAGGAAAAAAAAAACCAACGTTCACCGGCATTTTCTTTTTTATTAGCCAATATATTACCGAAATATTACTGAAAAGAGGGTTTTGAACAAATATTTTATTAGCATAAACTGATTTAGTGCCTCTCCTTAGCGTCACTTTAAGAGTGCTTTGGGCTCGATAGGCCGTCACTATCCGTCACCATTTATCATTTCGACGTCGGATTGCGTCGAAACGACGAAGGCGAGCACGAGCGAATATAGTGAAGTGCGTGTACAGGGGTCGGGGGTCGGTGCTTTTAACAAAGTACAGTATATAGTATTGACCCTTTTCGCGGAGCAGTTTGTTTTAGAGAAACGAGATGGCGCTTACGGCGGCGCGCCATACGTCTCCTCAGCGACCGCGCATGAATACGAAACCATTACCGCTTCTACCTTGCTTCTGTGCGATCAGCTGTCGGAAATTCAACTGAGTTTTCGCTCACACACTGTGCTCCAATCATGCTAGATTGAATCAAGTGGATTCAAGACGTGTGCAGTAGTTGGCTGCAAAAATAGTGACTGGCATGTTAAGGAATAGAATGAATCTGTGTGGCCAAGTTCGCGGACCGCTGCTGCAACTGTCAGAACGTGTTACCGGCACTTCGTGATGTACGCCTTTCCTCGAGGATACAGAAATTTGCTCATCCGCCAGCCTTGTATCGCTAACCTTCAAAGAAAGGGCTTCATCCCCAGAACGTTGACAAGAGTGAGTACCACTCGTTAAACAATGACAAAGGGAGTAGCGCCGCTTCCTGTCACAGTAAGTTGCGCACACGTTATCTATACACATCTGTCCCAAATGGCAGGAAAACTTACGCCCACTCTATTGCAAGAATAAGTGAATGGCGCACACTTGAATATATGCGCACTGTATACACACAATAAATGACGGAGTATACACCGATGGCGCACGAATGGTCGAAGCTGAATGTTTCGTGTTGGTCCACAAGAGTTAGCGAACTACTAGCTGTAATATATATTTGCTACAAGGCACAATGTACAAAACAGCTACGTTTCAAGCTTTGTGCGCAGCAAGCACGAATCTATCGGAACTGAGCACACCCGCGAGCGATTAGGAAGAAAATAATCAGATAGTGTCCGCACCGAGGAAGTTCACCGAGTCAGAAACTGACAAGCCACTGCTTCGAAATACTTGCCAAAGAAAGAACAAAGAGCAAAACACGTACTAATCCTGACTGAATTCATGAGCGGAATGTTTGGATAGCCTGGAATACATATTTAGCCCTGCTTTTAGAACAAGCACCATATACGCTGCTTGCGCCGTTTGGACATGGCTTAATCAGCTCCGAAAGCGCTTTTGCATGTTCTCTGAAGCTGTGATCAAAGCTTCGTGTCGTCGACCTAGACACCATCTATGATATGTCCGAAAATATAGGTTTTCTAAGCCGCGCCGGCGTCATACACTTCCATTGTAAACAAGGTGGCAACGGAGGCAGTTGAGGCAAGCAATGGACGCGTCACCACGTGATCAAACATGGCAGCGCCCACGGGATCGCCACGAAAAGGGTCAGTAGGCGGTGTGGCTGTTTTCCCTCTGTCTTCTGGTTATACGTTACCTGGACCTTAACTGGTTCACGTACTATAGGGGATTTTCTGCGACACCTTTCCGGGCCAATGCGATGACACTTCTAAAGAATGTTTCAACACTCTTTTGGTTGAAATTGGCATCCAGCGAGATATGTTGCACGGTATAAATGTGTAAATGTGGGGGAAAAAAGAAAAGGAAGAAAAAAGCCCCCCCCCCCCCCCCCCCTAAATTACATCTCAGTTTGGCTAACCCCTGCATGTGCCCCTCACTTGCAAACAATGCGTCAAGCAAGCGGGGTAACTTCACTTTTTTTGATACCGTAAGTTGGCATCTTTACATGATGTGCGGAGGCGTCAAGTCTGCTAGGCCCTGTAATAAATCACGCCAAAAGAACGTCTTCTCAAGTAAACATGTGGCTTTTATTTCACTTCAACTCGAGCGAACAGTCAACCAAAGATAAACTACATAGAAAATATTTCATGAGAACGCACAAAGAACCAGCTGTGGCGAAGTTGACATTTGCCTTTCCATTCCCCGTCAAGTAGGCTGAGATGCTTCCTGCTCTCAGCTCCGGCGGAGAAGCGCGCGAGGCATAGCAACGGTAACACGAAAACGCAAAAAAGAAATGCACCAGGCAGCAACCGAATGCATTCAAGCATAATAAAACTGAATGGCTACATCTACAGCCTTCCCGGCGCGCTGAACAGCCGACTATATACACGCAGACGGCACGGAGGTGTATAACATAAAGGTGAAGCGAATTGTAGCGACTGCGAAATATATAACTCACCTCAGTAAAAACAGGGGCGAGAAGGTCGTAGAAGATCCGAAAGGCAGGAAAAAACAAAAAAGAAAGACAGGATTGCTGCCGGTTTTTCTCTCGCATCTCCCAAAAGGAAAATAAAGAAAACAACAACTAAAGATGTCGCAATACATGCAGAGATGGAAAGAACTTCGCTGTCGCCAATTATGTACCGCTTCGTATAGCGAGTCAGGGCACGGCCGCTGGATAGTGGTCAGGGTATGCACGACAGTCAGGAGGAAGTCGAAATACTCATTTTAAAAGTGCGGTCAGCGTACCGTAACTTAAGTGCCGTATAACGGAACCAACACGGCAAAGAATCGATGACCCCCACACAAATGCGCCTCGTGTCCGGGACTTGCTAACGACGCGCGTGCGCCTGTGACGACGCGTGAGCGTCACGCATCCGACTCGTGGGGAAGTGACAATATTCGGAGGCTCGACGTCAATTGCGACAGCAAACGATTCTGAGGTAGCCTGGTGCGGCAAGGGTGAGAAGCTATTGCGAAAAACCGCATTCTAAAGTCGTGAGCACATCGTTTAAGAGTGTTGGACGGAAGGGGCGATGGATTCAGGAAACGTTTGTACCTAAAAATAATTATATGTTCTCGTTACGCCACCGACAGTATAGGTATGATACTAAAGACTTCATTACTTCTTTCTTTTTTTTCGTGAGTTTACTCTCAACCTTGCTGTAACGCTATCAGTGTTTCTTTCTTTCCTTCTTTTTTTTTCTTTACTTCTTCGGCTGGTTTAAAGCGGCACATTTTCAGGTCATCGCAAGGCCTAACGAAAGCTGAGATATTTGCAGCAAAACGTGGTCACAGTTCCATATTCAGATAACATCAGCTACTCTCGCAACTACGAGCTGGTAGAAAATTGCAAAATGTTTTGCATGCAAGAGCCGCATGCGACGCTGCAGCAACGGGACCGCGAACAAAGTACATCGTGTTACGCACACGCGAGGACGTCCACTCCCAGTGCCCAGTCGCCCAGAAAGCAGTCGTTTTCGCCACATCTCTTGCATCGCGACCCACTCGCGACAAGTACGTTTTAAGTGAGACGGCCAATCTTGAGACGCCTCTCGTAGTAGTAATATTAATATTTAACAAAAACAAGACATCCTGGCTTGTCTCTCCCCAGAGTCTGTTGGGAACGCCATACTCCAAAGCCGCGGGCCACACAACCTTGTATAAGCAAGTTTTACGCCCATCGCAGTTTTCAGAAAAAAAATAATAATAATGAGAGCATTATGGCGGCCGCACTGGGTGTCCGGTGTTCACATATACAATAACTGTCCCGTATTCTGAAGCGCAGGGCTCGACGTAAGATGGCGACGCATTGGAGGGCGTCATCACGCGCTCAGTTGCCGGCAGACACGGGCCGACCGTGCGGCACTGATTGTGGTCATCGCAGGCGACTGGGTGGCTGTTAAGTCAGGTCCTGCCGGGGGCTCGACGCTGTGTCGCCTTCCTGTCGGCTTTCCCCAGGTAACAGGAGCAAGCGACTGGCAGGCGGAATGTGTCCATGTGGATGCCCTCCTGGCGCGTCCACACCACCAGCCGGTGCAGGTTGTACTTCTGTACGCACCGGGACGACTGCACCAGGTTGCTGCAGCTGCCTCCGGGTTCCCTGCGTACACGGACGCGAACGTCAACTGCGATGCCGGACGGGCAAGTATGACCAATATGCTTGCTATAGGCTCTCGATGACCATTTCCCTGACTAGAGTTGCTTCATTTGATGATCGACAGGCTAGGTACGCTGTTCGTTATCTCGCCACTCGTCGCGCTATCGACAAAAGAATTCGTGTTATCATCTCTAATTCTACATTGAGCTCACATTGAGATAGAGGCCGTAACCTGTCTGACATGCCCATCATGTGATGAAATTATGCGTATACTTAATAAATACCGCCGTGCCGCTTTTAAAGTAAACATTTGGCCAAAGTTCCCGCTCACTTGCGTCACCTTCCTTGCCCTCACGTTTGATTCCCTTTACCGCCTGATCCCAGCACAGGGTAGCCAGCTGGTATTTACAATGATTGAGTTCGCTGTATTTTTCTCTCTTTCTTCTGCTCCTCCTTAGAGCTGCTGGTAATTATTACGTCGTGTATTAACAAGCCCAAACTAGGTTTGCAAAGAAGGTGAACAAAAGAGTTCCGAGTCCCATCTGGCGGTGCGAATTGCTTATTTTACGTCCTTGTAAGATATTTACGATTTCAGTAAAAATATGGATACTTCAAACATAGAACAGTGATTCGACCATGATTTACACATCTTATTAATTGTAGGCTTAATAGCACGGCTTTTCGCAAAGAGATTTACTGCGCCCTTAGCGATTTCGGACGCCGCAGACAGCGCGACAGGAAAGGGCACGCGCCGCTCTGATGGCCCTTTTCTTTTTGTGCATGTCGCGTATCTCGCGTGAGTTGAGGGCGCAGCAAACGAGGACTTGCTTCAGCCGACCTGTGCAAGGACGTTACAAGTGGATTCCGAGTCTTATGAATGGGAGCACAAGAAACAATCACTAGAACGTTCACTTCTTTCTTTCTTGTATAAGAACGAATTACGTGACAGCGCCAGTGATTAAAAAAAGGGGGAAAAAAAAGAGAGACAAAGAATGCATGCCGCGGAGTCACACTGCCCCGCTTTTGCGTCACGGCAATTGGCTGTATCGTACAGCAATGAATATCGGCCTTTTCTTTGTTCCCTAGGAAGTAAAAGGTAAACCCGTTTCACTCGTTATACCAGACTGGCCTGCGGAACGAAAGAAAGATTTTTCGATTGAATATCCCGCGAAAAAATAAATAAATTAACTTATGGGGTTTTACGTGGCCAAACCACGATCTGATGACGATGCACGGGGCTCCTGGTTTATTTTGACCACCTGGGGTTCTTTAACGCGCACCCAATGCACGGACGTTCTTGCATTTCGCCTCCCATCGAAATGCGGCCGGCGCGGCCGGGATTTGATCCCGCGCCCTCAGGCTTCGCAGCGCAACGCCATGGCCACTACGCCACCCCGGCGGGTGAAACAAAGGCCTAACAACATGCCTTGAAGACGACGAGACTCGAGGACAGAAGGGCGCGTTGTGTCCCTGTATCCTGAAGTCCCGTCCTTGCGCTCCCAAGACACGATCTCACACCACATGTAACAACAGCCTTGCAGTTTTCGAACCATATCACGCGAGCGTCGACCGCACGTGTCAGTGGTCAATTGTAGCGGTGAGGGGCACTCCTGAAGCGAACAGCGCAGCAGAATACATTAGAACAAGAATTCGCCTTGCACGGCCGCACATAAAGTTGATAATCCCGCCGTTCCTCGCCGCTACAAGGCCGCTATAAGGCGGAACGCGAAACCGACGCAGGCAGTGGGATGGACTCACATGCACTCTTCGGTGCGCACCATCTGCTGGAAGGCTCCCCGACCATGCGGACTGTGCATGTTGACCACCACTTTCCAGAGGCCTTGAACGGTACGCGCGCGCAATGGCCGGGCGTGCGTCACGCGGGCCGCGCAGGCGAACCCCTCGTCCGTCAGCGATGGCGGGGGCAACTCAGCGACTGTGCCGTTTACACCGCTGCCGGACGCTTGCTCGCCGTGGCTGCTGCTGCTGCCGCGGGTGGCGGGAGATTCTGTGACGGGCACGGCGCTGTCCACGAACAGCGCGGCCGCCGCGCTGCCATCTCCCTCGGGCGTCTCCGGCAGCAGCCTGTGCATCGTGTTTTGCTCCAGGTCCACGGACAAATGCAGAGCCGCCCTGCGTGCCAGAGTGTATACCGTCAGCACATAGATTGAAATGCGGACACGGGGAAAACGAGGACGCATCGTAATTGCATAAGACTGCAATGTCGCTGAACATGCGTAGCTTCAGAGTCCCCCGTCCCGGGAGTTTAATAATGCCAGATTTGCCTTGCTCGAGTTTAATTTGATGCCGACAATGCATCCCTTGCTATGGCAAACGTCGTGGACACAACCCCTGCTATAAGAGCGATAGCTTGGGGGTGAGTTATTCTGTAAGTGTCCACCTAGTGGACATGTCCATTTCGTCTGCTGCTGCAGTGTTGATTGGCTGGGAGCGCCTGTCTCCTTCTGACGCGTATCCCCAGCCCCGCTAATCAGAAATTCAGCCGCAGATACCCCCCTGTGCTCGAGCCTACTGCATTTCCCTTCAACCCTGACTCGCGCGCTTCAGCGTACCCTTTCTGTGTTGGACAAACTGTGCGTGTGGGAGCGTTGCAAGCAGGCAGGCGTCTGTTACCGATCACGGGGGGTCGCGGTGCGTTTAGTGTTCTTCCGTGCGCTTTAAACATAAAGAACCGGGAATAACAACCAAGACGTCCACAAAGTAGGGTCCTTTTATGAACCGCGTACATCTGTTTAATTGCAGTTTGAAACGCGAGAGAACAGTTCACGCACAATCGATGTACACCACCCTCAGAGGTGGGGCCAATTGAATCAAGCAACCCGTGGGTGAATGCCAAGGTTCAAAAATAATAGTAAACATAAAAACTTCGCGCAAGTGATAGCTGCCGCACAGTAAGTTGCCAAGTGACAGATATAGAACGTTTCGCACAAGTATCGCTCTGTTATCAATCTGTACCACTTTGTTATATATTTGACACACTAAGCAAGTTACTTTTCTTTAAGGTAGTTTTTAAAACAAGTGGCAGCAGGCAAAGTATAAATTAAAACAATTATTGCTCCATAATAATTTTGCGACGACCAGTCAGATTGAACAAGACCGACATATGAAGCTATGGTCTTAAGAGATTGGAAGCCAATAAAAATTTATGGTATTACTCAAGCCATCCAAACGTTGTTATATACTTATCATTCCCACAGCAGGGGTGTTTTTCTGGCCATTCCACCGCTGTCAAATTTGAGCCACCTTGCCTCTTGTGATGGGGTTTATGGTCAGCACCTCTATGGCTACGAGAATAAAATGAGGCTGAATTCGACGGCCATGCAGTGTACAGAAAAGCACCCGAGGTCACGATTCTCGGCAGCTACTATACGTCACAGCGTGACTCAGTACTTATTGTGATGTGATGAAACTATAACACTAATGCACTTCAAGCAAACGTATTTACACAAAAGAAGAAAATAATTATTCTTTTTGTTCTCTGTAACTACGAAGCTACACGCTTTTTTAACCGGTTGACTGAGCACGATCGTCATGAACCCTGCCGAGCGAATCTCCTGCCCCAAATTACCACGGCCACTCAATTTAGTATCCAATATATACTCGGGATACCGGTCGACTTGCAACTGGTAACACGCTCGACATCAACACCTTTGGCTAGTCAGCGTCGGCTGCACGCAAACACAGAGAACTTTGATACTGCATTTCGAAAACCTATAGAGCTTCGAAATGCCTATGCATTATTCTGCAGGCCTTTGGGAAAGTTCGCAGCCGCCGTAGACACTTATTATTGCGATAGCAATTATATGGACACTTTAACCGGATTTCTGCCGTCGCCGTCGCCGTGAGGTTCCCTATAGATAAAATCTTCGCCGCGCGCCGTATGCCCGAGCGGAAGCGTGCGGGGACGCGCGCTATCACGGAGAGCGAACGCACTCAATCGCAGCCCACGCGCAAGCAAGGAAGCGGGAAGCCAGCGCCGGAGGGAGCGCGCGGGGGGGGGGGGGGGGCGCACTTCTACTCTGCCAACAACCGCGCTCGTCGCTCGCTCACACCGTCTCTTATCTCCACACGGCTCTGACCTTTATGCGCCGTGAATTCGCCGCTCAGTTTCCGTTGAAGCGATAGACCGCACGTACCTTAGCCCGCTGCGGCGTATGCGCTCGCTGCCAGCGTTTTGACAGTCGTTGTCCGCAGTCATTCAGTGTGATCTATTCATGTTTGTTTGTGCGCGCTCACACCACGCTTGTTCATTCAGTTAGTAATAGTCGGGCCACATTTTACAACGCACGCTACACATGCAATGCTGTCCGGATCGGCAGTGCAGCACTACAGGTGTGTCCCTTCGCACGCGCTGCCCACGGGAAGCCCTTCTCATCAACACCACCGTTTCACACGCGCCTTCTCGTGGTCATCGAGTCTCTCTTCATGTCGGTCTACTTACGCCGCAGCACACCTGCTCACTTAATCAGCTCATGTTTACTACAATTCATATTGCTACCAAAGCCGCTCACCTTACTTCGTATGACATTGCTGTGTTGCTATCGCATTCATTGCTTCGCCCTTAGGGCGAAACTGTGACATTATTATTATTATTATTATTATTATTATTATTATTATTATTATTATTATTAGTAGTAGTAGTAGTAGTAGTAGTAGTAGTAGTAGTAGTAGTAGTAGAAGAAGAAGAAGTAGTTGTTGTTGTAGTATTTGTCATACTGCAGATGTATATTATTCACAGAACATTTAGGAAACTGGTTAACATGTGCCTGGCTTTCACGCGTAGACGGATAATGTCCGGCACTTTGACCTTGAAAGGACACAGTGGATCTGCTGCTATGACCAGCGACTCCTTGGTGTAACTGATTAAGGCCTATGCTGAACAAATGTCGCTTACATTGATTAAAGCAGTTGGCTGCCCGATACAAACGCTACTAAGCGAGTTGTTCATGCGCCAGTCACGGGGGAACGTACAATTCGCTATCGATGTCATCATTTTGTATACGGAAGCGCACGAACGGGTGCTGTGAACTTTAGTGTTCGAGTAAATGTAGGCAGTGAATGGGAATATGTACGACTATTGCACCAACTCTATTAATCTAATAAGAATGCCATTGTCAAGACAGGCTGTCACTTTGGAGGTTTTCAGGTTATACTAGGCCGATTCTAACGTACCATAATGAATATCACCTCTCCATAGAAGATCCGGGCGTGCGGATCCGGCTTCGACCTACAACTTATAAGCTAGAATATGACGGCATCACAGACTGCGCAAAAGGAGGCCCACGTTTGTAGAGACTGCGGGATTAGGAGTACACTGTATCTACAGAACAGCAACCCTAAAGACAACCGCAGAGGTCGTGCAAACGGCAGTCACGAGTTGCCTATTCTAGACGACTGCTCAAGTGTGAAGCAGAGCGCCTGACACTAAACTCAACGCGATTACTGATCATATGGACGACAGCGTGCTATGACGCTCAGAGTGTGCTGGTAGCCACTTTTAACATTCTTGTGCCGACAGTGGCCTTGAATACACGCTCTGGAACCGCTCGTCAGGTCTTTATATGTGGGGAAGAGCTAGTACGCTGCGTATATACCATGCTAAAGTGTACACACAATTAGAGACTTCACGCTCATCCGGCTTACCACTCCACTTTTATTCCATTAGAGATATTTGTGCCGGTGGCCATACAAATTTTTTGTATGATAACTGCTCTCTAATATCTGTCATCAAATGCATATGTGTTCTACATTGTTTTGTCTCTCAGTCATATCGGGAAATCTTTGTGGGAAACTTTAGTGGAATATGCCAACGCATCTCACCGCAACTTAGCGGTCGAATATCTCGGAACTGGTGCTAGCCTCGGTGTTCCTCGCTTTGAGCGCTTTACAGCTTCAATGCCGCAGTTGCTACATGTGGCGCTAAAAGAAATAACTTAAAGGCTAATTAGGGAAGCTTAAAAAAATAAAGGTTTACCAGCGATTATCGCATAATTTCTGATGTACGGATGCTCGAATAATATGCTCGGATAACCACTTTATCTCTGCTACAGTTTTGTATGATAACTAAAGCATTCATTAAAATATCGAGCATGGGGTAGAGGCAAGGGTGTATGCCGCTTTGCAGAGGAACTGGTCGCTGAGCTTGAATGGTGTAAACTTCCCTGGATCCTCGGAAGTTGAAACAGTGATGACAGTGCTGTTATCGAGAATGTAGTAAGTCTCAGCTTGTTAACAATTACTTTCCACCACCCACGCTCTTTTGATTTCTCTTCTGGACTATGAGCAGACCTTAAAGACAGTTGTGATGTAGCGCCCTCCGATTTTACTTTCTGGAACGGAAAAAGCGATCGTAATGGAGTGACCTTGCCTACGTGGAAATAAAGGTTACTCGCATTGACGCTGCCCATGATGATGTCTTGTTTCAGGTGTAATATTGGTGATTTCAAGGAGCATAAACACCACGACGCCTCTACACTGCTGCAATAGCTGCGTGTTCTCGGGGGACTGACTGCTAAAGGAAAACGTTTAGTTCTACCTTTCAACCAACCACACTTCACTGGCTTGCTACGACACTGACATTCTTGGTCGTGCGATAGGGCACTGCGGCTTGCTGAAGTGCCCGTGCACTACTTCAAACTGGGTGAAAAATCTAAACAGAACTAGAAGAGGACGAAGCACTGGCGTGCAGCAATATTCACTAAAACACGCACACACACATGTTTAAAACACACGCGTTTATTACCGCCTTCGCATTTCGATGGAGGCGAAATGCAAAAACGCACGTGTGCTTGCGTTGTGGTGCACGTTAATGAAGCCCAGGTGGTCAAAATTAATCCGGAGCTCTCCACTACGGCGTGCCTCATAATCAGAACTGGTTTTCGCACGTAAAACCCAAGAAAGAAGAAGTAAAGAAGGACGTTTAAAACCGCCTTCTTCTTAAACAATCCCCTGTAGTCTGTAAGCGACATTATTTGAAAGCAAGAAACGAAGGACTCCATAATTTGAGGCTACAGCAACAAGTTTCGCAAGCTGTCGCTATCATTGCATTGTGGTTCGGACGAAATGGCGGACTGCGGATCTGGTTCGGGCCTGGTGTCACACTTAGAGCGTTGCTAATTTGTCGTCTTCCTGAACTTATTTACTGTTGGTTTCTGTTTCTTTCAAAGCGAATAGCTTTGTTTGGCTCTTTCGGCCGTTTTCGTGGCTGATCGGTGGTGTCGATGGCCGATGGCCGCGAGTTTGCAAGGAATAGGTTCGTTCTCTCACTCTCCCTCTCTCGTTCGGGCTATTTGCTTACACTGACAATCATCGTCGACGGTGCCTGCATAATTTTTCTCCGTTTCTTTCCTGCCGGCATAAATGAGACTTGGCTGCCTCCTATAAGTGAACAGCCCGCCGCTGTGGCTACCGCTCAGCCTCAAGTCCCGGGTTCGATCCCCAGCAGCGGCGGCCCCGTTTCCATCAGGGCGGAATGCATCGTAATTGCAGCCTCCGCGATCAACTTCAGAAACATTTTCAGAGCTAATTGCGGAGGCCACGCTCCGCTGTGCTGAGTACGGTGAACGCCACCTAGGTGGCGTTGGTAGTGCTTCTTGATGCCAGCGTCCCTTCGAATGCTGGCATCGAGGCGTCGTAGTACTGAGACCACCGAAGCGTTCACTGTCGGTGCGCGTTAAGGCCGGAATACATGGAGCGAATAACCGGCGTCCGAGCGAAGAACTTCGTCGGGCGGCGAACGTCCGACGGCCGGCGTCAAGAAATTTGCCGTCCGCAGCCGATCTGCCTGTCCAAACATTTTCGTCGGGCGAACGCCGCCGCCGGAAGCGTCTAGCGCGCAGCGGTGGACGACAGCCAATCAGGAGGCACTAGTTCCGGTCGCAATGCATGCTGGTGTTTCGCGCGCGCGCGCCTTTTCGCGTCGTCTGCAATCGCGTTGGTGTTGCCGTGTCTGCATGTCTCTGCACCGATTGAGTAGTTCCTAGTATGATCTCTCAGGAATCGCGTTGTATTTGTACATCCCATATCCGCTGATCTGCGAGGAAACAGACAAGCAGTGCAAGCTCTCTACAACAACCTTCAACAGAAATCTTCTGATCTCAGAGGCCACATGCTGTCGTCATGCCTATCTCCCGACTTCCCCGATAGATGGCGTTGGCATCGGATATTTCTTTCGCTAGGCTTAGACGCGTTCGAAACGAGAAGCGATCTCGAAAACTACTCAAGGTTATCCATAATACTCTGTCGTCGAAGCGGCCTGAGACTAAGCGAAAGCCGTTTACGCAGTCATTTGCTTCCAACTAAGTGAATTCTACAAGGACAACGCCAAATTCAGTTCGAAGCGGGCGGCCGGGACCGCCGCCAACACGGCGGCCAACGCGCGGCGGCGTTCGCCGCATGTATTGCAACACAGCAAACATCCTGCGTCGTGTCGCCGCGTCGTTACTTGACGCGTGAAGTTCGTCGAGAAAGTTCGCTCCATGTATCCCGGGCTTTAGTGTCATAATGCAGTACTTCTCTTTTCTGCTCATAGGCGGCGGCACCGCCCCGAGCAAGAGCGCGGGTACACGGAGGAGTGTTAGATATATAAGGCGCGTCTGTGTAGCTCTCTGCGAATGCGTTTGTGGCGCAATGGGTTAAACGCTCGGCGATCTATCGTCGCGGACCGAGAGGTCGTGGGTTCGATTAACGCTCGTGCGTTGCGCTTTGAGATCACCTTAATGAGCCTCAGCCGGTGAAAATTAATCCCGTGCTTTCCACCGTCTCTTAGAGCTCTGGCGTTGTTTTGGGACGTTGAGCTCCGCAGTACCAGCACGACGCCAGTGCCCACGCATTCATGACCACCTTTATCCTGTGTAAGGTGCAACCTTGGTTAACTTTCCTGTCTTTTCTGTTTTCTCTTTCCTTTCCCGCCCACCACCACCCGACTATACCGCTTGACGGCAAGCCTTTGCGACGATGTGTTCCCATGAACAACCAACTGTATCGGGCAGTCGAAATCATGATTCCTGCCAACGCCACATAACTCTGGAAGACGGATTTTGAGTGGGCATTGACCATCGGGTATCGGCCGTTTCGCTGCATAGACTGAAACACTTTTGCTGTTGAGCATAAGGTCGTGAGTTCGATACCCGGCCACCGCGGCCGCATTCCGATGGAGGCAGACTTAAAAACGGCCGTATACTTAGACACGTTAAAGAACTCCAGGTGGTTGATATTAATCTGTAGCCCTCCACTACAGCGTCCCTCATACCCACGTGCGGAGTCGGGACGTCAAACACTATTTAATTTGATTTAATTGGAACACTGACGACAGACATATACGAGCTTCACCTTGCAAATTTGCACGATATTACTTGATTATTCTATTATTTCTTCTTGCAGTATCGGCCGGCTCCCGAAGCGTTGAGAATTCGGTGTGGTCCTCTGGCGGCACGCTGGTGACTACACGGCGGTCGTTGGCCGGCCATCCGGAAACGCCTCTGCTCGGCGCACCCCCCACCTCGCGCCGCTGTGAGCAGGATGCGTTCCAGCTGCGGAGGTTTGTGTGCCGCGGCGCTGACGCAGCAGCGGCGACGCCTGACAAGACCCGTCATGCGCTGGGGAGCGCAGCACAATGCATGCGCGCATTGCGCACTGCTCGCGAGCCACCCGCATTGCCCCGATGAGCGCGAGCGACGTGCCGCGCGGCGAGGCACGCCGTACGACGGCGTCGCTTTCATGCATGCTCCGGCTGGCATTTCTTCTTTCCCGCTTTCGTCCCGCTTCCTATCAAAAGGTGCGGGGAATGCTCCGTAGGGTCTCGTCGCGTTTAAGCGGCTGAAGCACATGCTGCAGATGCCTGTCTGCGGCCGCGAGCGCGTTGTCAGAGGTCACGCACGCGCCGTAAACAGACATCGAAAAAGGTTAAAGCACTGCAATTTTTTTTTTTTGTAGATCGGGTAAGCGTATTAGCGTAGCTTGGTGCTTCTGCCACCAAAACATAATTAGATCGCGTGAAAGGAGCGCTTCAGTCCGCTCGATTGTTCGCCTGAAGGAAGCTAATACGGGCAGCCGGGAAAATATAACGTTGGGTCTTTGGTTTGGCTCAACCTGCAGTTACAAATGCCGCAGAGCTCTCCTATTCGAGCGGCGTTATTGGATTTACTGTCTTCCATAGGCTCAGCGGAAACCGCACTGAAGGAAGTAAATCCGGCACACAAACAGAAAGGGTTTTATAAAAAAAGAAGAAGAAAGAAAGAAAAAGAAAAAAATGCTGACCGGAGGTTCCCTACGAAGGAGCCACTCCTGCCCTCACTAAGTCAGTTAAAAAACGACTTTGTCGACATACATAAAAATAAATACGCTAAGGCGGTTTGGCATAACGGCATCTACGCGTGCCCTAATGAGCACTATAGGAGCTGCAGTGCGATCACGTGGAAAGGTCGCACTACTGTCGCAGTTTAGGCAGTTTCCCTTACGTAAATTTAGGGAGAATCTAGCGTGCGTAGAGCGCCCAACTAGTGGGGACTAAACTACCGGGTCATTAGAGTTTTATGTAAAGCTTTCTTCACCATGCTTTTTTTTTTACATATTTTTGTTGCTTAGACTGTAGGCAATTGTTCAATAGCCCTCGTCAACAAAAAAGTTCTTAAATTTCAGCACAGTTAGGCCACGAAAGCCCATAATGGTTAGATCTAGCCGTGAGCTTATGGACAAACGACCCGCGAAACATAACAGCTATGTTCGTGTTAGATGGTAGAGCCATGCTAGTTTGGTAATACAACGCGACGAGTTTCGGTCACAATGAGCAAACTTTACTTATAGTGATTTCTAACGCTGCTTGGTTTTAGCTCATAGAAGTTGAAGGCGATAGCACTATGACCCCGAAGCGTAATAATTCAATGCAAAAGCTTATTGGGAGGGATCCGAACAAGTTTCTTTTGCACAGGGTGTCCTAGCTAACATGCACCGAGTTTACTGCTGCCATTTAACGTCCCAAAGTAACAGATGGACCACGAGAGACGACGACGTGGATGGCTCTATAGCTTCCTTCTTTCTGGGGTTTTACGTGCCAAAACCAGTTCTGATTATGAGGCATGCCGTAGTGGAGGGCTCCGGATTAATTTTGACCACCTGGGGTTCTTTAACGTGCACTACAACGCAAGCACAGGGGCGTTTTTGCATTTCGCCTCCACCGAAATGCGGCCGCCGCGGCCGGGATTCGATCCCGCGATCTCGTGCTCAGCAGCGCAACGCCTTAGCTGACTGAGCCACCCCGGCGGGTGATGGCTCTATAACTAAAGCTTGACTACTGGAATTCTTTAGCTTGCGCCTAAACCTACGCACCCGGGCGCTCTTGCATTCCGTCCCCATCGGAATGCGGCCGACGCAGCCGTGAATAGAACTGGAAACCCAGCAGGGGCAATGGCTACCGAGTCAACGCGCGGATCAACATCTATCAAGGTCGGGATAATCTTATGATTCTTTTCAGATTCATTTTCGCTTCGCGCTTTGGTCAGTTGTACACGAGCGGCACACCGCTAAGTTATCATCGGCCGATTGTGAGCTGTGGATCTTCTAAGAAAGGAATGAAATCGAGCAAAATAAATCCTTACATTAGCCGTCCTATAGTAAAAAAAATACAAAAAAAAAACCTGGAGTCTTTTACATAAACGTAAGTGAAACAAACTTTCGTGCTGTTAATAGACATGATGAGACGTAGCTGTGTTATGCCTAATCAGCCAATTCGTGCCATATAAATGTCTACGCATTCTTCTTTTGTACCGTATTTAAAGTTAAAAGCTTCAAATGGTCTTAGAAAACATAGGGTGTTCGCGGCACGCTAGGTTTCGTGGCAGCCTTTCTTCTGATTAAAAAAAAAAGAAAAAAAAATATAGACGGCAAATAAAGTACGTGCTCTCATTGTTACATTTTGCGGACTGACAGATGTGACAGGCGTCTCTCAGGATGCGCATATTTGTGCTAGCGACTAATCGCCGGTCTTGTGTCTCGCCTCGTATTACGTATAACCTGCGACCTCGTGTTTAGCAGCAGAACACCGTAGCGAGCTCCTGCTGCACTTGGAGAGCCGTGCCAGCCGTGCACCTGGACATCGCTATTCTTTACTGCGATAACATTCACACCATATAGAGTTTCCTACAGTTACTAGAGGGAACTATGGCACCCCTCATGGCCATGGCGGTGGATTTGGGAACATATTTTCACCCGCCGCGGTGGCTCAGTAGCTAAGGCGTTGCGCTGCTGAGCACGAGGTCGCGGGATCGAATCCCGGCCACAGCGGCTGCATTTCGATGGAGGCGAAAATGGAAAAAACGCCCGTGATCTTGCGTTGTAGTGCACGTTAAATAACCCCATGTGGTCAAAATTAATCCGGAGCCCTTCACTACGGTGTGCCTCATATTCACAACTGGTTCTGGCACCTAAAACCCCAGAAAAAAGAAGAAGGGAACATCTTTTCAACCTACAAGCGTCACGTAGTACGTGAGCGTAGGTACAGGCAACTTGTCAATAAACACTCTTATGCTACCTCATGACATCAAGGCTGCCAAAGCCGAGGTGCACGCTAAGCGAGTTATAAGTGTGAATGTTAAGTGGATCCGAGGGGCTCGATCTTGTGTTAGTTACAGTCGTATGAGGAAAGCAGACAATTATCTTCACTAGTTTACTTCATAAGAAGACAAAAAAAAAAAAACAAAAACAAAAAAAAACAGACTATCTTTATGTGGCTCCATTGGCAGTTTTTTTTTTTTTTTTTCATACGGTTGTAACTAACAAAGAATCAAGTCTCTCGGATACCCTTATTTTCCTTCGTTCATAACGCAGCGTTTGTCCATAACACAACCTCCGGTACCTTCTCCCGCTGCTGACAAACCTCGACATGGTTGCTGTAGTAATAGTCGACCTGGATGGTTAACACACAAATGGTGGAGCGTTTTCTCGTTATAGCTATGTACTTTCGTTGGCTTCGGGGGCTAAATTTCAAGGAGCACTTAATGAAACGTGCGACATGCCCACTCACCTATTCAACATTAAGCGTATAAGAACACAGAGAAGTGGTACTATACCGTGGATACTCATCGTCTCGGAGACAGTAGATGGCCTCCTTGCTTCCGTTGGTGCAACCAGGAAGCACATCCGGTCTGTAGGAGTACATCACGTCGTGCGCAGCGGCTGAGTAAGGCACCTCCGGTCCGCGGCCTCCGACGAATCCTGTTCTCTTCTGAGGTGCCTGAGGCGGGACGTCCAGTCCGCCAGCGTACTCGCCCTGGTACAGCGGCCTGCGCACCACGCCTCCCACTGGTGGACGCTCGGCAGCCTCCTTTGTAGACGCTGGTGGTGGATAGCCGATCATGTTCCTTCCCGGGTACACGGCGTACACGGGCTGCACGGGGATGGCACGGCCGTCCCTGATCTCGACGAGCTGGTTCGGCGTAAAGCTGTTGGCGAACACCTCGTCCGGAAGGGCGACGACCCTGTCGTTGCTGGGGATGGGGATGAAGCGGAAGCCCCGCGGCACCGCTCCACTGGGGGCGTAGCCGCCAGCCTGTAGGTTGGCTGTCCCACTGGGGGAGAACCCAGAGACGGGGCTGAGGTTCTGCACTGGCAGGTAGTTCTGGTAGACGAGGCCCGGGTTAGCCCTTCCCTGCTCGATCGGAGCGGCAAGCGTCTGCTGGCCGGGCCTTGACGTCGGCAGATGCTGAAGCGCAGGATTAAATGGCTGCTGCTTGCGTTGAGGGACTTGTAGTCCACCTTGTACGATGGGGTAGCTGGGTCGGAATAGTCTAGGGTCCAGGCCGTACGCTTGGTCTTCACCATGTCCTTGAGGGTAGCCACCGTTCGGAACCACGTTCGGGTACAATTGAGGCTGTACGTTGTTAGGATATGGCCCCGCTTGGGGTTGATAGGCGACTCGGTACGCTCCATTGGGCACCTGGAATACGAGAGGACGCCCATCGGGGCCGAGTGGGGGACGTTGCTGCGCGTTCAGTGGAACTGTTTGCTGCGAGCCATCTATAGGAGGTCTCGGCTGGTTTGGGTAACCACCATTCAAGCTGTCGGCGTAACCTTGCCTCAGGACGTTCTCAGGCACTCGCAATCGCGGCTGGTTTTGATTCTGATTTTCCGCACCGACAATGCCTCCCTGAGTCTGTTCTGGCTGCTGAGTTTGGTTAGCCGAAGGGACATTGAACGCCGGAATGTTTAGAGGTGGAATACTCTCATTACCAGCGGCATTCCTAAAGGCCTGAGCGACGAAATCAATATCTCTTTGCGTGAAGAACTTGGGAATTCCTCGAGCGCTGAGGACGTCCAATGGGATCGAACCGCCGAATACAGGCTGAGGAGGTTGATAACCGTAGCCGGGCCTCGGGAGTGGCCTGGGAAAGTTGGCGATCGGCAGCAACCCCGGTTGCACGTTGCCACCTGCGTTGTGCGGGGGGCCTGCGACGTTTGGGGGCCCTGCATCTCGTTCGCCTTGACCCTGAGGCCCTTTGGGGAACCTCCTTACGACCACCACGGGATTCTTTTTCCGCGTCGTGAAGAACGTCTCAGGGTTGAAGGTCGGCTCTGTGGGCACCACCTGCGGGGCGTTGGCCGCGCTCTCTACCGGTGATGGACGCAACACGGGGGGTGGTGGGAATATGGTCGTCGTGGGAGCAGCGTCGTCCTTTCCCTCCAGCGGTGACTTCTTGTAGTCGGGAACGACGTTCTGCAGGCTCTCAGTGCTCGTGGGGGCTGCGTTCTCTAGTTTGGGCTTGAGCCTGCGGCTGCCGAACAGCGGCTTCCTGCGGACCGTCACGATGCTGTGATTGAAAGTTCGGGTTCCGTTGCTGTTGAACCCCAGTGGCCTGTGAAGCTTGAACGACGTTGTTGGCCGGGTGGTTGTCTCCTGGGCGCTGCACTGTACCTCCAGGGTCGCCAGAAGGAACAGCAGGCAACAGTTCAGCTGCAATGACATGAATACAGAAAGGTTTGGTGAAGGCCGTTTACGGCGTGCATTAAAGGTAGACTGTGTGAAGATATTTAGATGTTTGGACGTGTCTAACATACCATATGGAACAAAGAACACACAGCTGTCATGAGTCGAGAGGATCTGGAGAAATGAAGGCTCGTTAAAGAGAGAAATAGTATATTTACAGGACGGCAGATTGGTTGGTCTAAGCCAGCGGGCCTGCCACCCCGGGCAGCTGAAGCGGGATGAAAAGGAGCGATGAAGAGTGTTGACAAATAGAAGAAGGCGCGTATCGTGCAAACGCACAACGTGGTGACATAACTAATACTGCTAATCCGGCCAAGTGCGACGTAAGATGTCTAAATTGGCCCTGATATTCACTACTACAATTATTCAATGAGGCCAAGAGCCCTAAATGAAGCCTTCAGAAATTGTTCTGCAGTCTGCAGAAGGCAACATTTGCAAGGCTCATCAAGTGCATGTACAAAACAAAGGAGTAATAAATAATTGAACTCCCATAGCACGAGGAAGTTACATTGCTTGCAGTTCCTGGGCTTTGCTGACATCTGTTCCTTAAAAAAAAATTCAATTATTGGGTTGTACGTGCCGAAACCACAAATTGATTATGAGGCACGCCGCAGTAAGAGGAACTCCGGACTAATTTTGACCACCAGGGGATCTTTAACGTGTCCCCAATGCACGGGACACGGGCATTTTTGCATTTCGCGCCCCATCGAAATGCGGCCGCTGCGGCCGGGATTTCATCCCGCGACCTCGTGCTTGGCAGCGCAGCACCATGGCCGCTAAGCCACCATGGCGGGTCATCCTGAATTCAGTAATTCCGAGCATGGAAAGGAAGGAGTCGGAAGTAAGAGCGGCGCTGCGGCGTCTTTCTATAGGGTGAAGCAGTCTTCATATGAAACAGCGTTTCGTAACCGTTATAAGGTTACATGCACCTCACGACATTTCTATCGTCAGAAGAAATGGATGCGAGCAGCTTTGTTTTTCTGTGTTGAAGAGGATAAAATGGCTGAAGGCCGATCGAACGTGCCACAAAAATCTGGGCCCGTATTCACAAAATGTATCTTACGTAAGACAAACAATATTAATTAATTAATTAATTAATTAATTAAATATATACCGTGTTCAGGAACAACCATGAGGTCTAAGTGCTGGCGCACGCATACACCAGAAGAAGAAAAAACGGCAGGGGAATATAAGTAAAAAAAAAAAGCAATGACTAAAAAGAACAATCTTGAAAAGAAGAGTGTACGTACAACAAGGCTCAAGGTGAATACAAAAGAAACAGGAGGAAAAGGGGAGAATAAGAAGAACAATACGTGAAACAATGACACAACAAACAAAACAAAGCGAGGGAAGTTGTTTTACTGCCCATGTAATGGACTTGGGCAAACTGAAAACATAGACTGCTCTACAGACTTAACAGCTATTTTTTCTTCCCAATGCGATGTGAAATTATTCGAGTTGTATGCTTTCAGTACAACCGAAGCCAATGATGGTTTAATGAAGTTATCATATTAAAGCGAAGCTTTCTTTCCCTACGATCCCATGGTTTCGCCTGGGACAGTCGGTCGGTCACTCGTCGGGTTCATGCCGAGTAGATTCAACCTCACTTTGCGCAAAAAAAAAAAAAAAAAATCATGGTTGATCTCTCTTTCATAGGAATCGGCAGAACACGAAAGTGAAACGTGTCTTCACAGATGCTGTTGCATGTTTGCTTCGCGAACTCACGGTCCGCTGCAGCGAAAGGCGCACTGTTTGCGGGGGTGTGACTGTTTTGACAACAAATCCGTGCAGGGGCGGGGCCTCGCCTCGATGACGTATCACCATTTTCTTTTCTTTTTTCGACAAAGACGACGACGCTTGAACGCATTCATGTGGTTCGTATGAATGCTTGATCTGGCTGTATGGCCTAGACCTGGTTGCGACGCTCGCTTTAGGACCCGGGGCTACGCGGGTTCCAATCCCGGCTCGGCAAGAAGTTTATTTTATTTTCTTTCTTGGTATCACCATTTTCTTCTTTTTTCCCCTCTCTGTTTGGCAGCATGGTCGGTGTTGCCGCGGCTGAAGCCGCGGTGCCGGGCGCCGACGCGAAGCGGCTGTCGTTGGGGTGTTGCGGAGCGCAGCGTAGCAACACCCCAAATTAAAAAAAATACTGCTCCAGTCAGGTAGACTGCTCCCTCCCTGATAGTGAGATTATATTTGGATCATCAAAACAGTGATGCGTTTATTTAGGAATACCATCGATCCCTTAACAGCAGCCACAGTTGTGCTTAGTCACCACCACGGTGTAAAAAAGGAAGGTGATCCGACGGCGGCGCGAGGCGCGGCCACTTGTGTGACTCTACGCACGCCGCTGCCGCAAGGGGCAGCACCTGTACTGGGGGCCACTTTTTCGCTCGCTTTGCTGGCGCTTTTATGGGCACGCACGGCAGAAGTGCTTTATTTCGATGAATATATATCGTTCGCCTGCTTAAAACGACTCTACTTGGTTGGAGGAACATCCCTTTATATTTCTGCCGACATTCCGATTGACTCCGACGCGGCGAGCTGCGGTAAGCGCAGCGCGCCGTCTGCTCGAGCAGACGACGCGTCTCTCTCGTGTTCGAAATGACGGTATTTTGAGTGTAAGTGGCACGAAACCTTCTACCTGCTCAGGATTTGGCGTCTAAATAACGAAAAATTGCATATCTTTGGGTATGGGTGTTTAAATGCTGACGGAGGTCGTAAATTATCCACTGTTGTACCCGCTTCTCCAAGGCCCCTGAACACGTGCTGCCCCTAGCGGCGGCTCTCACTTCCGGTCACACGAAGTGGCCGCTCTCTCGCCCCAGCGCGGGCGCGCCGTCGGAACACCTATCTTCTTACACCGTGGTCACCACCAGCTCAGCATGTTCTCCGTTCCAATGCCGGCGAACGCCGCCAAACAGATAGGAAAAAAAAAAGAAAATGGTGATACGTCACCGAGGCGAGGCCCCGCCCCTGCACGGATTTGTTGTGAAAACAGTCGCACCCGTTTGCGGGCCAACGACCATGTTGCAAGTTTGTTTAGCGCGCGGCGTCCTGTTGGCGATCCTGCTGGCGAGTGGCTTCGGCGAAGTTGGAAGCATTCTGGTCCGGCTCCGTAGTGGCTACGGAAGCCAGTCGAGCTGCGACGCGCTCAGCTACAGGAATGCCAATGGCAGAGTTCGCACCGTGCACCGCGAATGCGCGAAGGCATTCTGCTTCACGCTGGAGCAAAACGAGATTCGCCCGCCGACGTCGTTCTCTTTCTGCGCCTTTTAGCGCAGCAGTCGTTTTTAGGTGTTGCCATGGCAAGCGAAGCAGTATAGGCGATGCGCTGCTGATGCACGTTGAAGCCGCAATCCGTAGGCGACGAGGCGTCACAGGCTAATCCGACGCTGACTGCCTACACGATGCCACAGAAGTACATGGATTTGTCTGATCTTCGTGCTTGTGGATTTAGTCGTTCTTGTGACTTTGTTTATTGCGCTTCATGCGCCTTCTTTGTCGTAAATTTTCGAGCAATGTATACTTTTCTAAGTGCAGAAGACGCTGCGAACACGCACAATCGCTACTATTTACAACGGTTGAGCTTGGCGAGGTGGCCAAATCGAAACGCGCCAAGCGTCTCAATGCACTGGCTTGCCCGTGATAAATTCATACGGGCGTTTTATGTCGAGTGTCGAGGCGTTGGTCCGTGGCGTAATGGTTTCAACATGGGACTTCTCTTCCAGATTTCCAGTGTTCAAATCCTGCCGTCGGACAATGTTAATAATGTTTTTTTATTGTATGATTGTTAATTGTACAATTAATATATGAAACTATGCACAAGGCTATACTTGGCTGTTTATTCCCTTTGCGCCATCTCTGTAACGCATTAAAAATGATCGACCATTGCTTACTGGACTGCCGGCGTTTCTCCTCCCCAAGAAAAAGAACATTGCAAATTGCAATGCGACAGCTCGGCCTGCCATTGAACACTCCGGAACTGCTGTCTTTCGGAGCTTCTGTGCTTGGACACTCCCACAGGAATGTATACATCTCCATAGAAAAATTCATTCTTGAGTCAAACCGACTTCATTGTTAAGCATATTATTTCATTTATCATTACCTTATTGCTTCTTGTACTAGTATGTATACTTTTTATATATTTATTGTCCACTGAATCGTCTTAGAATTTATTCGCTTTAATATATTTACCAAAATTAGACAATTGCTAAATTCATGCACTTAGCCCATATATAAAATCTGCCCGACTCTTGGCCGATCCCCGTGAGTGGGTATGCGCCAAATATGATAAGGTCATCATCATCATCATCATCATCATCTATGGCTACACCGCGTTGGACTCTCCGCTGTGCTGTGACTTTCGTAGCGCTACCTGTCGGCGCTCATTAGTGTCACAATGCAGTGCTTCGCTCCACCGCTCCTAGATGGCGACTATCACATCGGTTGCCGGAAATCAGTCGTGAAATCCGGGATAAAACACTTTCGTGTTAAAAAAAGGCGTCCGTCGCCGGGATTCGAATCCCGCCCCGCCAGTCCGATGTTCTAACCATTAAGCCACAAACGTTTCTCTTTATTTCATGTTATTTATTACAAATATAAAACATACGTGCATAACGGCCAAAACAGCCATAGCCACATCTACAAGCAGAAGAATAACACTACACAATACAATTATTACAGAAAACAGTTATCTCAAAGGGAGGCAAAAAGATGCCCTTCATCAACATTGGGTACCAGTCCGGTTGGAAGTCTCTTTGATCATAAATGTCTCATACTCAAAATGCTTTCCATACCATGACGCCTATTTCGGCTACCGAAGGTGGCTCTGAAGCGCAAGGGACCTCTTTGGCGTTTCCGTCGTTTTGTTTTCTGCCGTGAGCGTATCGTATCCCTTTCCTCATGCGGCTCCATTGATGCCTCCTGAGCAGATGGGTACTGACTACTGATGTTCAGCCCGCTACTGGGAAACAATGTGGGCACTGAGCACCCTTCTTCTTCAGGAGTTGCTTCTTGTTTCTCGCACAATCCACGTCACTGCAATGGTTGATGCCAATTATGGAAAACTCGGAGGTTACGCTTGGGACCCAGTTGGGTTATGCTTGGCACCTCGACTGTTTGCCCTGAGCAGCGTCAATAGGAATTTCTTCTTAAGAAATACATGGCTAAATACAAGAAGAAAGTCGAAGAAGGGGTCTAGTGGGAACTCTATTTTATTGCGATAGCATTTATATGGACACTCCAGGCGCATTTCCGCCGCCGCCATCTCCGTAATCGTCGGCGTCACCGTGATGTTCCTCTAAGGTCCAAGTGCGATAACATCGAGGCCTCGCGCCGTATGTTGTGGGTGGTGTCACGATCTCGCGTGCGCAAGGGGGGAAGACGGGGAGGACGCGCCCGTCTTCCATCGCGCGCAAAGCACCAGAAGGGGGGGGGGGGGGGGGGGTTCTACTCCGGAGGCGGCTGCGTATAGCGCGGCTGTGCGCGGCCGCGCGGGTTTTGAAAGCGATTTGCGATGAGTACAGAGTCTAGGTGCACCGAGGGCGGATAGCTTCGTTTGCGCTGTGCTCTCGCCGCTTAGTTCGCGTTGAAGCGAGAGGCAGCACGATAGTCAATTCGCTCGCTGCTGCTGCAGCTATTACTCATGCCAGCATTTTGACAGCGAGTGTCAGCGGTCAACGAGTGAGATGTGTTTTTGTTTGCTTGTGCGCGCGGGACACCATGCTTATTAGTTTAATTATTATTATTATTATTATTATTATTATTATTATTATTATTATTATTATTATTATTATTATTATTATTATTATTATTATTACCCTTTACTGTGACCTCAGCAAAGCTTTTGATGTCAGCTACTTACTGCATCTGATCAGGCTTACGCACTTTGATGTTGACTCGTCAGTTGTCAATCTCTTGCGCAGTTTTCTTGATAGATCATGTTATGTTATCGTCAATGGCTAAACGTCTTCTTTTTACATGGCAACTAGCGGCGTCCCTCAAGAATTAGTATTAGGAACACTGATTAAAAAACATTAAAAATTATTAATGACGTTCCTTCCGCTATTCGGAACTCTTCTTTCCTTCTACATGCCGATGACATGAAGATTTTAAAGAAAATTCACACTGTTGATGACTGTCGCACCCTGCAGTCGGACCTGTTTTCTTTTTCTAAATGATGCAAAGAGAATAAGCTCACCTTGAATGCTGCTAAGACCAAAGTCATGACTTTCACACGCAAAACAGCAAGAATTTCTTTTTCTTATTCTGTAGATTCTATACCGTTGTGTATACGGTCTATGAGATCAATGATCTCGGTGTACTTTTTGATGCAACCTTACACTTTTCAGCTCACACTAAACGCGTTGCAATGCGGGGTATGCGCTCTCTTGGCTCTATTTGCAGACTATCGAGGAAATTCAAGTCTCCTACACCGTTGCGCAAGTTGTACACAACCACCTGTCTTCCTCAACTCGAATACGCGTCGGTCGTCTGGAACGGCATTTCTAGATCCAACAGTGACATTATAGATCGGGTCCTGAAAAATTTTCTAAGTATATATCATCGCCGCTTTGCTAACACGGACATTGGACCTTGTTATAGCACTGTTGGATTATTGTCAGTGCCCTTTTTTCGCTGCCGACGTAATCGCGCTGACCTTCTGTTTATTTTCAAACTCCTTCACGGTATCCTCACCTGTCCTGAACTCCTCAGTTGTATCATGTTTCGTACTCCGTGCAAGATCACCAGAGAACATAAACATTTCCATGTCCCTGCCTGTCATCACCAACACTCAACCGTCCACAGAATACCGAGTCTTTATAACGCTTATTTTCATGATCTTGTTATTTTTCATAACTTGCTGTCATCATTCTTTTCCGTGCTTTGCCTTGTTGTGTCATAGTTTCACACATTGTTCAACGACCTTTCTCCTCCTTTTTTTTTGTATTTACCTTGCGCTTCGTTGTTGGTACTCTCTTCTTTTCACATTTGTTCTTTTTATTCATTGATTTTTTAAAGTTAAATTCCCTTGCAGTTTTTTTTTTTTTTTTTTTTTTTTTTTTTTTTTTTTTTTTTTTTTTACAGCGAAGCTGTATATGGTTAGGGCATGTCCGTTGTCCGCGAACAAAAACTATCATCATCAGCAATGGCTCGAGCGTTGGCTCGGCTCAGCAATGGCTCAGCAGTGGCACAGCTCGTTGGCGCCTCTCGGCGCAACCGCGCGAACGCACTCGTGCCACTGCTCGTGCGTTCGTCGTCGTCTTCTTCCACAGCTGGCTCCGTTGCGCAAAAGCTATCATCATCGCATCTGCTTCCATCGCATTGAAGCACGCTTCAGCTGCCACCTGTGTCCTTGAAACGACATCTTGCTCGAACGTATTTCCCCGTATAGCACACGCGCGCATGCGCGCAACGTCATACGTTCGAACAGATGAAGTTGTCTCATTTTAGCTCCGCCTTCGCCATGGGACGGCCGCGAGTGCTTCTTACGCCTGAAGAACAGCGATTTTACGAGCAACGACGCCGAGAGCAGCGGCGGGAATGTGACCGTCGGCGTCGGGCCGCCGACTGGCTGCACCGGGAAGAAAAACGTGCCTGCGACGCGGCGAGCAGGAGACTACGTCGCCGGTGCGGGAAGAAGAGCGCGCCCGCGCAGGGGACAGTCGTCATCGCGGCGACTCGGGCACTCGAGAAGAGGAACGTGCCAGCGATGCGGCGCGCAAGAGTCAGCGCAGAGCCGACGGCGCGCTAGGGTTCGACGGTGCTTAAGCGAGGTCCAAGAGAGACTTTCTCGACCATGACTTCGGATCGAGTTGTACAGCTTGCACCCAGCTGCGGTTTGACAACGGCCTCTCCGAAATCGACGGGATGCGGTCGGAAGAGCGACGGCACAAGGCGCGGTACGCGTCTTGACTCTGTGCTTTCACGCCGAGGAGGGCGTTGAGAGGTTTCGAGTGTGCAGTACGTGCAAGGACGCTCTCGTAAAGGGTAACGGGCCTCGTTTCAGCACTACGAACGGGTACGTGTATCCGCCCGTGCCTCCGTACTTGCCCAAGCTTAACACCGTCGAGGAGAGACCGATTGCGCCGCGCCTTCCGTTCACGTGCATACGGCGACTCACGCACGGCAGCGGACAATTGGGCATCAAAGGGCAAGTGGTCAACGTACCGATCGATGTGCAGAAGACCGTGCGTATATGCACGGTCGTGATGCACGGTCGTACGCACGGCCGCGCGCGATTGCCGACGACGCCGCCATTGAGGTCCATATCGAACGTCGCCTCCTGTCGAAGCCGACGTACAGTCGCGCTCATAAGTTTGGAGACCACGGGATCAGCTAAATAAATAAATTTCTTCTAGCATAGCTGTGCAACGTGAAATATTTAATTCATGACGCTGGTCAAACAGGCGCACCAAGGCAGCACCACTTGATTTCAGCCTTTATGCCTAGGCTGCGAAGGAAGAAAAAAAAAAATGCAGTGGAACCTTTGGTCCCCAAACTTTTGCTCACGACTGTACAAGAGAGGACTGGTTAAAAAGTCCATCGTCGTCACCGAACCCTTGGCCGTCTACCATGGCGACCACAAAGCAAAAGTAACTTCGTGAAAAAAATAAACAACAGCAAAATATTTATGTATCTCTGTGTTGTACATTTAGATATACCATCTACAACTGTATACAGCTTCGCTGGTCATTCAGTGGAATGGCTCATGAATTTTTTTTTTTTGTATTTAATGCGTGCGTGCGCCAGCACTCAGACCGTAGGGTTGTTCCTGGGCGCATTAAATAAACAGCATTATTATTATTATTATTATTATTATTATTATTATTATTATTATTATTATTATTATTATTATTCAGAGTGTGCTCGAAGGCACATTATGTGAAATGGAAAAGGTGAAACGAGCGCTTCATCACGCTGATCAGCTGCACTGCTCCCTTGGTGGAGATGAGTTTCTTGGACGATTGCTGGAGCGTACACGTTCGCGAATGGAGCAACCTCCTAGCTCGATAGGATGAAATTGCTGGCGCCGGCGCACGGTACACGTATCCCTGTCGCATTCGCTCAAGGCGCAACGCCACGAACAGTGCGCGCAGACGTGGCATCCGTGTCCCGTGCCACACGGCAGCTATTCAGCAGCTCATGTGCACGCAGGCCATCTTTCCCGAGGAGCTCAAAAAACACCTGCCGGTATACACCGACGGCTCGGTACTGCGAGGGCGCAAGCCTGCAAGTGACGTGACGATGAGCAGCAACCGACGACTCAACCAATGGGTCTCGTCCATAACATCCGAACCCGTGGCACGTAAGGTTGGCATACAGTTGCTGCTAGAAATGCAGCCACCACCAGCCGATTAACTGTGCCGTTATCACGGACTCAGGGCCGCATTTCACCAGGCTTCGAGAGGCTGGCTGCCTCCTCCTACTGGCTGATTCAGAGGGGGGCTGAGGGCCTGGACCCCCCTCAAGACGTTCCGACACTTCATCGCTGACAATACTGGCAGTCCCTCGACCCTTTCCCACCCCCTTCTAGACAGGCTTTCGCCCCTGCCTCCGCCTACTCCTTGCGGAATCCGCAGCAACATCGCGGTACTGAGCGAGATAAGGGTGAGCCTATGTTTCCAGTGGGTCCCCAGCCTCCGAGGCATCGCAGGAAACGAGGAACCTCGCCGATGCGGCACACACGCTGCCGCCAAGACACCCTGCGTCGTGCCGGCAGACGATGTCCCCAGGCGAGGCGATAACAGCTCACTTCATCGCATGAAACGCTTGAGTGAGAGGCAGCGAGCGAATTCACCTTCGTGCCGTCTCTTGCTTCAACGCGAACTCAACGTCGAAAGCACAGCGCATACGAAGCTACCGCACTAGTTGCCCTTTTTCCACGTCGCAGATCATTCCCCACTCCCATGTGCCTCGCGCGCGACAGAAGCAGGCTTCCGCCCCGCCTTTCTACCTCGCGCGCGCGAGATTGAGCCGCAATCGTCGACTGACCCTCGCAAGCTTTCTTTCGCACATAGAACGTACGGCGCGCGGCGACGATGTTACCGTGTTTGGACTTTATACGGAACCTCACAGTGAAGTACGCGATCACGTTCACGACCACGTACACGACTACGGCAGAAGTGCGCTTGGAGTGTCCATATAATTGCTATCGCAATAAAAACAGCATGCGTGGAGGCACGAATGCAACGAATGTACAGTGACATCTCAGCTTTTATACCATAACAAATGTCTCTCTAGAAATGGTTCACAAAGTGCAGGCAAATCGAACGCACCTAAATATGCAGACGACGATGATGCTAATGCAATCTATAAAGCCCGTTTCACATGGTGCGATTTTGTAGTGCGTTTTTCGCGGCTACGATTTGTGCAAATCCGAAATTCGCAAGCCCGTCCACGGCAGCTGCCTTTTTCGCATACTCGTAGCACAGGGTTTGCAAGCTCGTATACTGTTCGGTGTATGTTTTACCAACTTTTATTGCTAAAATAACGACTCTACAATGTTTCTAAACTATATATTTAAACTCCTGAAAGTTTTATTAACGCAGTTAATGAAAAAAAAATGAACAAAGCGAGCCGCCTCCTATTGGTCGTCTGTTTCCACCGCATCTGCGTTTTCGCAGAGAAGTTCAGCACGCCGAACATCGAAAAATCGCACGCACGAAGGGTCCGGCGGCCTATTTCTCGCAGCTGCGAATTCGCAAGTACGAATTCGCAGACAAAATCGCACCATGTGAAACGGGCTTAAGTACAATTAATCTCTGTGCTACATCTTATCAAAACCACACTGAGAAACACTCACGAATTTCTTCTTCGTCTTCTTCTTCAACGAAGCCACGAATAGAACGCAGGTTATGACCCATTTGATCTTCGATCAAACACGAAAGTCAATAGGACAAATGCAGCAATCAAGCAGCATTACCTCCGAAATTTGGCGGTTGCGCTTCTGTTTTGGAAAACAAGCTGTAAACGACCACCAATAACTTATCCGTCTGCTACGATGCCGTGCCCTATCACCGTGAAGTGGCAGCACCATCTCCGCATTAGAGTGCGGATTGGCGGTCGGCACCACGCATTGAAACCGCTCCTTGATTGAAATGTAGACGGCAGAGCTAGAGTGACCTAAAATACTGGGAGAGTAACCAAAGGTATTCGAATTCGCCGCGCGAATTCATGGGGGAGCGTGAAGCTTTTCCGGGCAACTGCCACACCGCGGCGCTGCTGCGCTGCCGTGCCGCGGCCGTCTGCTACGCGCTCGATCTTTTGGTCGCTATTAGTCAACATTGCGATAATTTAGCTCCTATAAGATACTACGTTACTGCAAGATAATACTGCAGTGACCCACCGCACAGAGAACGCGTTTGTGTGCTCTAAATACGGGGATTTTGTATATTTCCCTCCATGCTTGCAGGTTTGCACCGCAATGCCTACACTTAAGCGGCTGTTCCAGGCACACATTCAGCGCGCACTTCATCGTGAGTGGAAGTACTTAATTTGGTAAGCGTGGCATGGCTGAACGTAAACGTGCTGCAAAATAGAATAAGCACGAGATGGCGCGCATAACCAGGAGAACGAAGCCGATATAAGCGGCTTGCTCATGCTAACGCTTTGTGCCCTTCATTTACTTTCTTTTATTTCATGCGTTGGACTTGCTTTACAAGACTGCCTTCCCGCGCTCTGGTGTTTCCTTCGTACCATGAAAGTAAATTTAGCAATTTATTCTGTTTGCTGGCCGGTTCATACAAGCAAATATACTTGCTAATCTATTAATACGTGGTTGTAATTAGATAATGAAAAGAGACAACTTATTACAAGGACGTATACTTTTCATGTTCTACTGCCATTGAAGGCAATAGCAGTGCTGATATTTAAAGTTAATAGCAATATTTGTAGTCCATCAAAGGTGGTAATTTTCACAACTATGTCAATATAATGCAAACACACATAACAGCATCATGCGCCATAGATGCTTGCTAGTTTACGTAACCATCATACGTTCAGCAATAAGTTACGCCTACAACTATCCCATCAGTGGGCCATTTGCATATGATAGCATGAGACAAGTTACATGTTGATGATTTAAGAGGGAATTCGGGGCCAGGGGTGCTATGCAGGATGCGCCGAGTTTGGCGAAACTGGGGATCTTCACGAGCTCTGGCGACGCCCCAAGATGAAAGAACTAATGGTAACAAGACAAAGTTTGTCCTTCGGCACGCCTCCAGTTTCATTGGTTTATCTAGATTCACTCTGGGTGGCTATCATCCCTTGGGCGTTGCCATACGGGCGGTCGACTAACTGGGGCTCACGTGATGACACGGTTGGTGCATGGTCGTGCTTTCTTTCACATGTTTGTCGTTCCACCGAGTGCATTACAGGCACAAGCAAGTTATAAAATAAAATAATTGCATTTAGTGCAATAATATCAGTCACAATAACGAGGTTTATAAGCATTTTGAAGTTTACAAGATGCACACTAAATGTGTAATAGACTAACTAATTCGTAGTTTAATATGGTTCGCGTTATACCACAAGAGGACGCTCGCCCTCTTTTTTTTTTTTTTCCTCTGGATCGGATTGGCGTGGCTCGCTACGTGCTTGCGCTAGCATTTCCGAGCACAGATTGGTGTGCGCTTAGTTTTCGCACTGGGCTTTTAACAGATCGCTCGTTGTTCCTTCTCTTTCCTCTGGATTGAATTGGTGCGGCTCGCTACGTGCTTGCGCTCCCATTTCCGAGCACAGATTGGTGTGCGTCTGATTTTCACATTGGGCTTTCAAGAGATCGCTCGTTGCTCGCGCTAAAGTGAGGCTGCAAGTCGAAGCGAGCGTCGGCTAGCGCAGAAGTGGTTAGCCGCGCTGCTTACCGTGTAAGCACTCAGGAATGTCGGAAAGCACTCATGCAAGGATACAAAACTACGCTTTATTTTCTTTTACATTGTGATGCACCTTCATACTGGCTAGCACCGAGCGATGGCTTCTAACAACCGCAGGAAAGAGTCTTTATACTGGGTAGCCCGAGCGATCCGTGGCTTCTAACAAACGCAAGAAAGGGTCTGCAGCACACGTGGCTGTTGGCTGCCACCACATCCATCCCAGGTGTGACTCCAGCATCGGTGCAGTTACCCGGTACCCATCGCTGACGAGGTGGCGCTTCACTTTTTGACAATAACTTTCTATTTTTTTTTTTTTTTTTTTTGCGTGTGAACGCTCGTGATGGGGCCCACAAAGTTCACGCTATTTTTGACTATCTCCCAATGCAGATTGAGGCATAGCCCCGTTAGCGTCCGCTAAATTTGGGATATATTTGTATGCGGCCAATTCCTCACTATGAATAATAGTCCCCGGTTGAACATTGGCTGCAATAATGGCGCCTAACGTCACCGCCTTTCGTCGGTCGACGTTGAAAAGTCGCAGCACCCCTTTGGTCGCGCAGACCATGCCGAAGACCCATGGGCCACCATCTCTAACACCGCCGTAGTTTTGGCGGCTCGGCGGAACATTGTCACCCGTCATTAGGCGGCCTCGGTTGTACTTTTGCTCGCCGCGAAGAAGGCACTCGTCAAATTGCGCTATCTTCCCGGGGCCACCGAGTGGAGGTCGCGCCAGCAACTCGTCTCTCGCGTCCTCACGGGGGTAGTTCCTCCAGTCTGCGATGGCGTGGTCAGATAGAGGAAACAAGTCGCCGGTCATCTCCTTCAACATCCATATGCCTATGCTTTTGCTCACGCAGTACGTGAGCCAAATCATTTGCCGCCTGGAGAGGTGGCCGTTCGGACGTCGTTCGGACGGCGTTGGCGAAGTAACTTCCTTTGGATCTCTGCCCGTGCAGTAGAGCGGTACCGTGTAAGTGCGAAAGCTGCTTTCGGCACCTGTTGCACCGGAAGGCAGCCCGGCGTCCATCCTGAGTCTTCCTATATAATATGACCACTTCGCCACTTCGCCTTCGCAGGTTGGTTGGCCCGGGTTGAACCCCAGTTGCTCGCAGGTGCCCCAGTACTCCGATGGTGCCGCTGGACCTGGCCTGGGACGCGGTGGATGAACAGCACTTGAAGCCGGAGAGAGCCCAAGCGATCGCACGAACCCACGAGTCTGTGCTCGGAAAGCATAATTTTCCCGCCACGCTGTCTCCGCAGACGAGGGCTTTCGCCTAACTCGTCACACAGCCAGCGCACTGACGTTTTGAAAACGCAAAAATGACGCTGAAACTCTACGTCGGTCATGTAACAGGACAGGTCCAGACGGTCATATTGACGCTTGCTGCCGCTGGATGCGATGACACAGGCTGCTGCTGCCGCCGCCGCCATGTTCGCGAGTTCAACTCGAGGGGGGTTTCGCGATGTACGAGTTTGGCACGAGTTCGCGCCTGTCAGTCAAAACCATAGGTCACGCCTCGCGCGAGGCATGTAACTCGTGCGCGCGCTCACCACGGTTGGGCCACGCCCAACTTATTTTTCGGCAATAGCGACGTGGTGTGGAACTGAGAGGCATCAACAATCTTGACCGCCGAAATAAAACACGCACAACGCACTGTCATTGGTGACGTACTGAGCGCCGCTACCAAAAACAAAGCGTCGACTTTCGCTGGCTTATGCATATATCTTCTTGCGCTGTCATGGCCCCACAATACGGTTTCATTGCTTGCATTGTGGCGACGCAGCAGCAAATAATTACCGGCACGTCACTGTAGCTGCTTCCAAGGCGTCGATGCGCCGTGGTGGACGACAACGATGCTGAGCAGTGCGTAGTGTTTTCCAACAACAGCGTATCGCAGCTGTCGTTTGAGATGGCTGATCTGTCATCGGTGATGTATCGGAGCCGTAGTGTCGCAAACACGGTCAGCGTCGAGAAACGCTCGCTTTTTAGACCCAGTGCAATGGAATTTCTTCATCCCAAGCATGGCACACTAAACAGTTGCAACACAGTCCTGCGTTCGAAGTCTAATTTCCTAACCGCACACAAAAGCCCTCACCCGCCAAAATGTGAGTGCTGCGCTGTGCATGGTTATACGATATCCATCTGCTATCGCTGTTAGCTCAGCAGCAGAGGCAATCGGCAAGCCCCTTGAAGTGCACAACACATTCAAATACTGCGTACAAGCGCACAGAGACACCTTCACTGGGCACGCGATGACAAGCGATGAATTGTGTCACTGGGCAGCACACTGTACATCGCAATGCATCGCGGAGGCTTCGCGCACGCAGATAAACTGGCGTATTTTAACTGTGCTGCGTCACTACGGATCCCAGCCGTTGCTCCCGTCTCTATGGCTAGAGTGTCGGTTCAGTTGGTAAAGCATCGGCCTTAATAGCCATCTCAGTGAAGCACCTGCGATGAACAGCTAGCCATGTCGCAGCGCTGCGTTGCCATTCTCCTAATAGACAGGGAATGGACAAATCATTGTCATGACTGACTTAATCGAACAGAGGACTGCAGCGCCCCTGGCGACTGCTCACCGTATGAACTCCCTCGTGCGTGCGACCTTCTAGAATGTATTCGCTTGTAAGCATTCACCTCACTGTCGCCACTCGCGGGAAAAAAAGTGCAAAATTTAATAATTCGCTCTAGCTCCGTTTGTCATCACAAGTTTATAGCATTCAAAACGAAAAACCGATACATTAGGAAATAAAATGTTGGTTATTTTATTTGTTGTATTTTAAAGTATTCGATTGAGGGAAAGTGCAGGTGCAAGAATGCACCGCATGTGCCCTGTTCGCATTCGACAGAGGATAGAAAGATAATGCCCGAAAGAAGAGGAACGCCCTTGACGCGCCCGAGAAAGGCGTGGCAAGCGGCTCACGGCAAAAGTGTGTAGATAGACAGCGTGAGTGTGACGGTATTGCTAAATTGCGATAATACGTTGATAACAATACGCGGCACTGGTGCGTTTTGTTGCGCAGTCTTCTGTGCTTGAAGCGCGGAAGCACTGTACTGCGCATGGTGTGCTGATGTTGTCATACGCGGCTTTATCTCGACATTTGTTTTTGCCAGCTGTTTTTGCACGTTCCTTGCTATCTCTGTTCACTGACTGCCATCGAGCAAACTCGGGTAAAATTCGTGCGAACGGGAAACTCGGCGCATCCTGCCCCCCATAGCAGCCCAGTAATAGCCATCTATTTCATTCTAGAAAAAAATTAAATTTGTGTGTAAATAGAAAATTTTCAAAAAGGAGGAAGGCCGGGCAAATGCACTTGACGCAGATGTAAGATTCACTGCTTTTGGCGAGATGACCGGATGTTTCCGCATCATGTCACCTCCCGACCCCGCTCCTTTCTCTTTTTTTATTGCCCTACCATACGTAAAGTAAAGCCCCTACATCTTTTTAAACATACGGCGTAATCTTAGTAATGTCGTCTCCGCATTACATCATCACCCCCGGTCTCCTCTCCTTTCTCACTTCTCATATTGAGATATCACACGGCGTAATGTCGTCCCCACGTTGCATTACCGCTCCCGATGCCCCTTTACTTTCTCTCTTCTCTTCGTTCATTCCGTGGCCACGCGCCTCCACCGCATTGCTAGGCATTGCAGCATCACCTCCAATCTCGCTCTCCTTTCCGTCTCTCACGAACTGAACTTAAATATTTAAGCTTGCTGCGCAGGTACCTATTCAACTTATTCTTTTTGTTTGAAGTCGCGCTCGAGCTTGCTCTAACCCCATGTTATCTGCAACGGTTTTATCGAGGACTGAAATAACACCTTACGTTTGTACATTGCTTACCGCATTTTTGATTCGGCAGTTATTTAATTTACACAGCAAAAATGCTGGTATTTATATCTAATTTAACTTTATTTGGATATCTGTAAAGCCTCTTTCTGTGGAACACCCTTTGTGTAAAAACTTGTGGAATGAAGTTTGTGTACCTGGCATTGCTTTTCTTTCTAATGTCTGCATTTAATACAAGCTTCGTCTAAGCACGGCGAAGCTCGTTGCTGCATGCTATCTCTGAAGTGAAATAAGCTAACATTATTACGGCGCTACGGCCGTCTCTACTCTTTCTCTGGTTTCCCTTACGCCCTTTTTCTGTGCTCTTTGCATAATAAAGTACTAGTCGAGGCTAACCCATTGTCGAATGAATACATGTGGATATGGCTGTAAACCACTGGCGACTGTGACTGGAAAAGCTCGTAGTAGTAAGTGAAGCTGTCACTGCACGTAAGTGTTGCAGTTGACTGCGCGAGTAATTTACTTTTTTTCGTTACTCTGAATTCTTGCTTGCGTCACCCTTTTGCCCGCTTACCGGTGCGAATAATTTTGTTTTCGTTTTCTCCTTGTGCGTGTGACTTCATTTTGCTCGTTTCTACGCACGCACAGTTCTCACATTACCGTTCCCGAACTCTAGCACCGGAACTAGGCCACGCTGATGCCGTTCGACACATGATGTTTGCATTATCCTTAAGACGACGCTTAAATATGAGTAAGTTTCATGCCGTACCGCGCCATCGAAGTTAAATATCCTCCAAGTGTCTTGCGTAGAAACTGAACGCAAAAAAAAAAAAAAAAAAAAAAAAAACTGCAGCGCGTAGCAGCTATATACTCGCGAACAACTTTCTGTGGCAATGAAGGGAAAGCTACGGGGGCGTGGCTGCTACACATGTGTTACCGCGCCAAGTAGTCCGCCAGCGTTTGACAGTGCTTTTGGTTGCTCGGAAGAGACGCTGAATCGACGCAGCTTCCACGTGCGACGGTTTCGCGTTTGCTGAGACGCAGAAGAGAAAAACCGCAAAATAAGAAAACGTTCACGCTCAGTGCTGTGTTCTGTCTTATTTAACTGTTGCTAATAAGGTGTTTATGTTTTCCCTTCCCCAGTCTAAACTAACGTGGATTTAAAGACGGGAATATTTCCAGAAGCGCTCTCACTTGTGAGCGCTTTGTCTCCGTAGATTTCCCTACATTGCCAGAGAAAGTTGTCCGCGAGTATAGACGCCCCTCGTTTTGAACATTTTTGCAGGATGATCGCGGAACGTTCCAATTTTGCGTGAAAGAAGCGTCAATTGTCATTCAACGGGGAACTAGAACTCAGCCACACTGTCTTTTTCGGCATTTCATTGGTGATTTTTGGTCATGTTGCGCTTGCGTCCTGCCAATTCTGTTGGCATTGCTGTTGCGCAACTCCACTGATGCAGCATTTTCTGTTAATCTTGCACTGGTCTGTAAGTAAAAGAGTCCTGTTAATGTCTGAACTGTTATTGTGCATGCTTGAAAGCGCTGGCCTTTTTTCTGTGAAGTCTAAATCGGTTAAAATGGGTTTAGTAAACAAGCGCTGTGACTGTGAGTAACATCACATTAACATGATCGCCATTTTGCTTCATGCGCTGTTATTTTTTATCACAGTAACCCTATAAGAACATCACATTTAGGCAAAAAGCTGTATTAATTGGTTACATGTGCACGACGGCGACACGAAAAAGTTCAAATTATTTGTTCACGCACATCTTCACGTCAACCGGATGTACTCATCATACTCCAGGAAACGCACGACACTCCGATCACCCTTCCCGGATATCAACTCTTCATCGCTGCCAACGCCCCCCCCCCCCCCCTTCCCCCCTCCCACGGACTGTCCACGCTCGTCCGACACAGAATCACCGCAATCGAACACGATCTCCACGACCGTCGCACCGAACATCTTTTCATTGAACTCATCCCACACAAAATGCGGACGGACGGCATCTTCATCCTCAATATTTATAACGCCCCGTCCCCACGCCACAGTCGCTTTCGCCCTGAACGCCACAGGCAGCAGCCCCCTCGTCATCGGCGGCGACTTCAACCTGCCGCACACAGGATGGGGCTACAAACACTGCTCCGCTGCGGGCCGTAACCTTTGGCAAGACTCCCACGATCTCGGCTTCAATCTCATCACAGACCCGACGTTCCCCACACGCCTCGGCACCTCCACAACGTGAGACACGTTCACCAAAAATGTAGTGAACGCTCAATGGCGCAATACTGAATACGAACTCGGCAGCGATCATTCCATCATTGAAATTACTCTCCCGCACCTCACAGCTCTATCTACGAGAACGAGGGAGTTCGCGTGGGTGGACTGGGACGCCTTCCGCAAACATCACGCAGCAGAAACGACAGAAACCCCGATCGCCGATATAGAATCTTGGTCGCGCGACCTTTTATCAGATACCCAATTGGCTATTCGCACTATCAAAACCGACGCCCCCACTGAACGCATGGATAGTCGGCTTGCCCACCTCATTGAAGCCAAAACGTCCATCCTCTCCCGGTGTAAGGGTCAACGACTCAACAAACTACTCAGGAAAAAGGTTACAGTACTTAACGATAATATCAAAGAACACTGCCGAGTCCTTAATCAACAGCAATGGGCGGAGCTTTGCAATTCTCTAGACGGGCAACTACACCAATCCCGCTCGTGGAAAATCCTAAAACATCTCCATGACAATACCAGCACCCGTTCACAACAGCAGGATCGTCTTACCAAACTCCTATTCACAGAAACCAAGGCGCACGGCCAGGACCACGTCACAAATAACTTATGCCAAAAGTACATCTCCTCCGGGCCCGCAAAGCCTCACGGGCCGTACGCGGGGTCCTCGAACTCAGCCCTCGATGAGGACTTCAGCGTGGCCGAGGTACACGCTGCTCTGCGCAAATTGAACAGCCGTTCAGCCCCAGGTCCGGATGGCGTCACCAACAAAACTCTGAGAAACCTAGATGACCCCTCGGTGGAATAGCTCACCGAGTACATTAACGACTGCTGGCGCCAATTCCATTCCCCCATCATGGAAAACGGCCAAAGTAATTCTTATTCCAAAACCTGGCAAACCATCTAGCCTTGCCAAACTCCGCCCCATCTCGTTAACCTCGTGTGTCGGTAAGGTTATGGAGCATGCACTCCTTACCTGCATAAACTCTCACCTCGAAGATACGTCCGCATACTCCTACTCAATCATCGGCTTTAGAGCGCATCTCTCAGCCCAGGACGCCATGCTCCAACTCAAGCATCAAATTTTCGACGTGGGAAACCCACAAGGCTTTGTCATTTCCCCAATGCTGTTCAATTTGTCATGCTCGGATTAGCACAGGAACTACAGAAGCTCGACGGCATAGAACACACCATCTATGCCGACGACATTACCATCTGGACCACAACGGGCAGCGACGGACAAATTGAAACCGCTCTGCAAGATGCCATCGATGCTGTCGAAAATTATCTCGAAGGCACGGGACTCCGATGTTGCCCCGGCAAATCAGAGCTCCTCCTATACCGCCCCACGCTCCGTGGACGCCCACTACTACGATCTACGCATAAACGCCGCTACGAGGAAATCCACATGAGGGATGGTGGAACCATATCCGTGGTCTCCACTATCCGGGCTCTCGGCATGACCATCGAAGCCAACGGCGTAAATTCAACGGCTATATCCAAGATCCTCCGACAGACGGCCAATACGTCGTGGCTGCTGAAACGGGTGGCCAACCGGCGACAGGGCATGAAGGAAGAAAGCCTCATCCGCCTTGTTCACTCGTTCGTCATCTGTCACATCACGTACATCGCCGCCTTCCATAATTGGTACAAAGCAGAAAAGACTAAATTGGACATCATTATACGCGGCGCCTACAAGCTAGCCTTAGAACTGCCAAACAACACCAGCACTGAACTTCTACTCCAATTAGGACTCCATAACACCCTAGACGAATTAATCGAAGCACAGCGTCGGTCTCATCTGGAGCGTATCACCCTCACAGAAACGGGCCGGTACATTCTAACTAAACTCGGCATCCCCTACCACCGTCAACATGGAGACAAATACCCAATTCCACGCGACGTACAGACTTGGCTACATGCCGACTCTATCCCCCAAAACATGCACCCGGACTACAATAAAGAACGTGTCGGAAGGCAAGGGCTGCCTCCCTCTATAACGCCTATGGCGACACCACGGGCGTCACCTTCGTCGACGCAGCTGAATATCAAGAGGGGCACCGCTTCGCCGCGGCTACCACAGTAGGCGGCTCGCTCAAACATGCCGCCAGCATCGTAACCCAAAACGCCGAGACGGTCGAGAGGAAGTGGCCATCGCCCTGGCCACCCTCGATCCGGACTGCCACACCATCGTGAGCGATTCCCGCACGGCAATCACCAATTACATCAAAGGTAGTATTTCAAAACAAGCGCTACGCATCTTACACCAAGCCCCTCACTCACTTGAAAAGCAAATCACTCTCGTCTGGTTCCCACCGCACGCCGGCGACGTACATCCGCACCTCACCAACCTCAACGAGGTCGCTCACTCCGTAGCACGAGGCCTTGTCAACCGTGCCGGAGACAGTGCAGGTGCACCCGCGGAACGCGACCGCCTCACCAACTATAACGACCTTAAGAAATCATTCTATCTCAACAGAAGAACCTTCCCCATCCCTCATCACAAGCTAAACAGAGCACAGGCAACCACCCTTCGCCTGTTACAGACAAACACGCACCCCTCACTAACACGTTACCACAGAATCTACCCAGACACCTATCCTAGTAACATTTGCAAGATCTGTAAGACTCAGGCAGCATCGCTTGCCCACATGCTGTGGGAATGTAAAGACCAATATCCGACATATAATACCGTGACCCTCTCGTCGAGATGGCACGCCGCCCTGTGCAGCTCCCACCTCGACGACCAACTCTGGGCTACCCAGCAAGCCTGCGAGGCGGCGAAGAGGCAAGACCTCGATGTCCCCACGTGGGAGGCCTAGGCCCAGCCAACTAAACTGCTGGTTTAAATAAAAGTTTGTTCCTCTTCCTCCTCCTTTAAGGTCAAAATGTTATCTTGAACTAGGGAACAGCGCTCAAGACGAGGACGCCGAAGAGGCACTCACAACAAGCACACATCTAGCGTTGTTTTGAAAATGACATCGATGTGTCTCTTCTGCGTCCTCGTCTTTTTACCTAGTTCAATATGTTCAACCAACAAGCCAACACGTTCACTTTATTTAAAATATTATGTTTGCTGCCTTCTGTGAGGCTACGAACGTCACACTTAAGACCGTATAGTAACAGCCGCCAGTGACTCAATGTTATCATGTCCAGCGTCTAGCGACTGCCATGTCGCACATGATCTTACTCGCTTACACTTTGTAACAGCGAATCAAGGTACTGAAGTGCCACAGTTCATTCGCGAGGCCAAATGATTTCTTCGTATTGGGATCAGAACCATATAATAAATGGTGACATCAGGCACAGATAAATTTAGTCGCGTAACCATGCAGTCATGCAGTCGTATGCAGGTCAAGTGTAGATGACCTGACTGTTTAAGATAGTATTTTTTTTTTTACTTTCTACTGCTGACTGATTTTCACGCCACTCCTTATTTCCTGATATCACAATATCACAAAGATTGCGGAATCGCCAACGCATTGCGTCAAAAAGTTGCTAAAGTGCTGTCTCACTGGGAACACCTCATTTATTTAAAACGACGCAAAATGCTCTTCTGGGTGTGCTTGAAACACGAAGTGGCAACAAATTTGAAATGATTGTAAAGCTAATGGAGGACGTTAAAATCACATATAGTGCGCTCGGCACCTGAAGTTACTGATGTTAATACAGCGCAAACACTGCAGAGCAAAGCTAAATGCCTCAGTACATCGGGGAAAAAACGAAAAAAAAAAAAGATCACCGACAATTACGATACTGCCTAATGTGTAATTTGAGCGCAGCTCAAACTACCCATTGCGTTGCAAACTGATAGAAGTGTGGCGCGACTGCCTAGTTAATCGGGAGATCGCGAGAGGTAGCGCGTGGGTGACGCGCACATGTGATCACGTAGTGGTAAGCAGACGACGCGACGCGCTATCCACACTTTTACGACCGGTCTGGAGTATGCCTGCTCCAGACCGGCCGAGCCACACTATTAGTATCTATATATGCGTAGTTCAGCCAGTGTTCGGTAGGCGGCGACTCCGCTCGATATCGTAGCCATAGTTTGCTCGGCCGCGCGACTATAGTGCCGCCTCGCTGCCCTCGTGGAAAAGAGCTTGTAAAGCTATAGAACCCCTTTAAGAGGAGGCTTGTGCTCGGGAACTCCTATCTAAATACACGTGAACGGAAAAATCGTTTTTGTTTTCTGGGAAACCATTGCATCGATATTCATTAGGTTTATTGTATATTTAAAATAAGTAAACATCTCGTGACTGTGATTTAGTGAAGCAGACTTTTTATTTAGGCCGCGTTTTTTTTTTAAAGTAGGTGAAAATTGCAAAATTATAGAAAACCCGTGTGTCAGGTTTTCAACTCTGACTCGGCAATAATAATAATAAAAAAGATGTCACAATTCTGTAAACTGCACGTAATAATACATGCAAAACGGACGAAATTGGTGTACTATACACCACTCCGAAATATACCACTAATTTGTGAGTACGACTTCAGCAAAAACTCTTATAAACCTAGTAACAATTTCACGCAACCTGTAAATTTACGTATCAAAATTCTCCGCTAGGGATGATTTAACAGTTGAAGTTTTCCGAACAACGGTATCTTTTTATGGTAACAGTAATGGATTTGTAAACTTCGTGCGTCTTTTTTTACAGCGGAGCTGTATTTGGCTCGGGTTCCATGTATTTGGCGCGTTTGTGCGTCTACAAGAAAAGTACAGCTAGCTGAGTGTAGGCCGATTCCGGAGGTAGAGAAATACCGGGTCGACCTGCTGCGGAGGTGAAGCAGGCTTCAACTACTCCGTCTATAATAATAATAATCAATCAATCAATCAATCAATCAATCAATCAATCATATAATAATAATAATAATAATAATAATAATAATAATAATAATAATAATAATAATAATCATGTTTATTTAACGTGCCCAGGAACAACCCTAAGGTCTGAGTGCTGGCGCACGCATACATTACAAACCAAAAACAAGACACTCAGGGAAAAATCATTAAAAATAAATGAATAAAAATAAAAATTGTGAAAAGAAGAGAGTACGGACAACAAAGCGCAAAGTAAATACCAAAGAAAAAGGAGGAGAAGGGCTCTTGAACAATACATGATATTATAATACAAGGCAAAGCTCGGAAAAGAACGATGACAAGGAGTTATGAAAGATATCAAGTTCACGAAAGTAAGCGTTATAAAGATTCTGTATTCTGTGGACAGGTGAGTGTTAGTGATGACAGGCAGGAACATGGAAAGGTCTATGTTCTCTGGTGATCTTGCGTGGGATGCGGAACATGACACAGCTGAGAAGTTCGGGACACGTGAGGTTACCGTGAAGGAGTTTAAAGAGAAACAGAAGGTCAGCGCGATTACGTCGGTCGCGAAGTGAAGGCAGTGACAATCCAACAGTGCTAGTACAGGGTGCAATGTCCAGGTTTGCAAAGCGGTGATTATATACGCTTAGAAACTTTTTCTGGACACGATCTATAATGTCACTGTTGGATCTAGAAGAGCCATTCCAGACGACCGACGCATATTCGAGTTGAGGAAGGCAGATGGTTGTGTATAATTTGCGGAACGGTGTAGGAGACTTGAATTCCCTCGATAGTCTGCATACAGAACCAAGAGAGCGCATACCCCGCATTGCAACACGTTTAGTGTGAGCCGAAAAGTGTAAGGTTGCATCAAAAAGTACACCAAGATCATTGATCTCGCAGACCTTACACAACGGCACAGAATCTATAGAATAAGAAAAAGAAATACTTGCTGTTTTGCGTGTGAAAGTCATGACTTTGGTCTTAGCAGCATTCAAGGTAAGGTTATTATCCTTGCACCATTTAGAAAAGGAAAACAGGTCAGACTGCAGGGCGCGACAGTCATCAACAGTGTGAATTTTCTTTAAAATCTTGATGTCATCGGCATATAGAAGGAAAGAAGAGTTCCGAATAACAGAAAGAACGTCATTAATAAAAATTAAAAAAAGGAGTGGTCCTAATACTGACCCTTGAGGGACGCCGCTAGTTGCCAAGTAAGAAGAAGATGTTTGGCCATTGACGTTAATATAACACGATCTATCAAGAAGATAACTGCGCAAGAGATTCACAACTGACGAGTCAACGTCAAGGTGCGTAAGCTTGATCAGAAGCAGCGAGTGGCTGACTACATCAAAAGCCTTGCTGAGATCACAGTAAATGGTGTCAACTTGCCCCCTTTGAAGTACGCGGCGTGGAGATCTGTGTCAAGAAACTTGCGAGATTTGTGATAGTGGAGCGGCCGGTGAGAAATCCATGCTGATTCGGAATGAGCGAGTTCTTCACAGTAAAAGACAATATATTGTGAAGAGCAAGCTCAAAAATCTTGGAGGTAGCACAGAGAAAATATAATAATAATAATAATAATAATAATAATAATAATAATAATAATAATAATAATAATAATAATAATAATAATAATAATAATAATAATAATAATAATAATAATAATAATAATAATAATAATAATAATAATAATAATAATATTTATTGTTGCCATCTTACAATATGCGTACATCAGAAAGCAGGCCCGTCAAAGCCAAAGAAATGGCTTGGGTGACTTAGCCCGGCACGTCGGCAAGCAGAAACGAGATGGCCACATGTACAGAAATAACACGCTGGTAAAGCTTATAAAGATAACAAAATGAAGTTTAAAGAACACAGAAACTCTCTGAAATCAGTGGCACAGAAAGACAAGAAACAATATAACGAGAAAAGACAACAATATTTAGTATCATACATAGATTATAATGCCTTCAACAATTTTTTCAAGTTTCGTCAAACCTAACCAGGTTTTGACAGGAAGGGTTGCCGAATGTAACTTAAAGAAAAAAGCTTTCATCCCTAGAAGAATGATCTTCCGACGGACACGCTTAAGTACATCTAGGTAATAACATTGCAAATATGGCGCACGATTATGGGGAAGAGGAAACAATGTGCCTTTGAGTGCAGCAGAAATTTCTTTGCGGGAGGCAGTGAAAATATAATCCATGCTAAAGCGAGCCTTAAGAAAGTGAAAGCCTTCGACAACCTCCTTTAAGAAGCCCCAAGGAGCCAGTGGAGCCAGTGGAGCCAGTGGTGAGGGACAGATGACGACACAACTATTTCTAGAAGGTAATGGATTATTCGAAGTTGTAACATCTCTTTTAGAATTGGACTGTTTACATCATGAAAGAAGAATAACCGGGAGACAAGTTGCCTAACAAAATGGTGAACTAGGCCAGGACTTGCTGGAATTCCACCACGCAATATATACACGAAGTAGCTGGGTGACATCCATAGCCTATACTGGGAAAGCAAACCGCTGGGAAATAAACCCGTATGGCTTTTCACTTGCTTGAAATGTTGAAGTCCCCGAACACCCTTAAATTCGTTAAGATGTATGTTGTGCACAAAACACTGTTTTATCGCCCTAAAATCAATGAAAAGCTGCACTAAGGATGTTATGCTAATGAGTACACCTACTTTAAAAATTTCAGAAAAAAAGTAAGGGCGCAATAAATGGGTGTTTTGACATGTAATCCACTATCGAGAGTGTAATTTTCCTTAGTGTGCAGCGTCTTCTTGAATCTGTTTCTGCGTTTTTCGGTCATGCCAGCGGTTCTTTCATTCGTGTCGCATCGTGAAATTGCCTATTGTAGCCATAGATGTTTCCGGAACGAACACGACGGTCGACCTACGTTGTCTTGTCGCAGAATAAACGCAGGTAGACAAGGGTACCAGAATATTTTTGAACGTGCGCAAGCAGTGTAACTATTGCAATCGCCAGACCCTCATCAAGACCCACATCGCAGTTGAAGCAATAAGAATGCACGTAAGGCACCTTGCACGGACTCCTTGCCACCATCTAGCCTCTCTACCTGGGGAGAGACCACACGCCTCGTTCTGCCGAACGGTATCCTCCCATCGTGAGGCTATACCATCTTGCTTCACACCTGCCGCGAGACCTTCCACTCCTCCTTGGTGCCTCATTCAGCCAACGATCAACCTGACAGTACCTGGCGTTCGGAAAAAAGTAGATGTCATCGCCGGCTCTGAAACAGCTTACCTTACTCCTATTGTATGAAAAGTACCGTAATTACACCCACATATACACCGACGGCTCCGTCTTGCAGAACAGCTCTACCGCCGCTGTCGTTACGTCTTGCAGAACAGATCTACCACCTCTGTCGTTATTCCAGAAAAAGTCCCCACTATCAAGATGAAAACATCTCACTTGACCACGTCGATGGCAGCAAAACTCGCAGCGCTTCGAGTCGCACTACACTTTATTAATGACGAACCAACACACAAATGGTCCGTTTTCTGCGACTCGAAGATGACACTGCAGAGTTTACTGTCAGCCTTACGGCGTGGTCCGCAGGGACAGTTGGTTTTCGAAATCACAGACGCCATACACCACCTGACTGAGAAAGGACATGAAATCATCTTTCAGTGGCTGCCAAGTCACTGTGGAATCATTGGCAATGAACGTGCCGATCAAGCTGCTCGTTCAGCTTATGAAGAAGACAACCGCCTGTCGATCCCGCAGTCTAGGAGCATCCCACTGCAAGGATGCTCCGCCTACTTGCACGCCAATGCACTTCATCAAACTGGAATAAGCCACATTTTATGCACGCCCGATTATACACCTTGGACCCAACATTAAGCCTTCAACTTCCACCAAGACTTCCCCGAAGAGACGCGACCCTTTTGTGTAGGCTATGGTTGGGCGTCGCGCTCACCAATGCCTACGCGTTCCGCATAGGGATGGCCGACAGCGCAGCATGTGGCGATTGGGGGGACGCGGAAACGATTCGTCATGTTCTTTGTCAGTGCCGGCAATACAATGTGCAGAGACAATCGCTTTCTATCGTGCTGAACCAGTTGGACGACCAGCCTTTATCGGAAAAAAGAATTCTGCGACATCGACGCGACTCAACATTGCATCAGAGGCCGTGCAAGCGCTCCTGCCCTTCCTGAAATCGACTGGCCTGTGTGAACGTCTGTGATCGGAACGCCTTTTCTGTTATACATGCCTGTTTTTTTTTTCGTTTTTTCTTTTCGCTCGCTCTCTTTGCATTCTTTCCAACCCCTTTATCCCCAACCCCAGTGTAGGGTAGCAAACCAGAAACTCGCTTCTGGTTAACCTCCCTGCTTTTCCTATCTCTCTCTCTGACTAGCCTCATTCACTCGAAATGTAGCCGCAGCTCATTGCATTCGTTGAGTTTTGCGCGCGACTCACTCCTGCAAGTTAGCGTGGCCCAATTAAGTCAACCTACCGTTTGTTCCATATCGGATGCGCTTCGCTGGCGTGCTGTGTTCACGCCAGATGCGGTGCGTTGCTCCATGCATGTAGAAGTTGATGACTTCCGTTGGCGTTTGCTTTTACGGAAAATTTGTGTAGGGGAGTTGCACAACGATTTTTGTGCGGCAGCTGCAACATGTGGTGGCGTGGTCGGTATCGAGGAGGTATGGCACCGTACAGAACGGTACCGGCGCAGCATACACTAACATGCGTCGTATATAGTGGACAGCTCAGGAGTGCTAAGCTCGTATATAGCGAAGCGTATGAAAGGACTCGAGTACAGCGAAGGCATTGCACTAGTTATAGCGAAGTGTTTGCAATGTCTTGGGTAGACTTCGGGCTGTGGCAAACCACTGCTTAAAAAAAAAAAACAATAAAGAAGGGGAAACACATGCGCACTGTTCGAAACCACTTTTTGCATAGCACTTCCGAAGAGTGTTAGAACTCCCTTATAAAGCTTCGCTGTCTTCACAAATGGGTTGGTCGGATTTGCATACATCTGCGAAGGTGTTATTTTTATTTCGTTATCATTATTTTTAAATACGTGGAGGGCTAGCGCGCGCGCGCACACACACACACACACACACACACACACACACACACACACACACACACACACACACACACACACACACACACACACACACACACACACACACACACACACACACACACACACACACACACACACACACACACACACACACACACACACACACACACACACACACACACACACACACACACACACACACACACACACACACACACACACACACACACACACACACACACACACACACACACACACACACACACACGCACACACGCACACACGCACACACACACACACACACACACGCACACACGCACACACGCACACACGCACACACACACACACACACACACACACACACACACACACACACACACACACACACACACATCCCTCATCGTGTCCCTCATCGTGTGACTTAAGTCGACGTGACTTCATTTGTACTGTTAATGTACCCTGGTTAATGGTGATTCCTCTTACGCCGCGCTTTTTCGCGTAGTCGAGCGCGTAAGCGCGCGCGAAACGGCGACTTCGCGTGAATGAAACAGTTCTTTCGCTTACAGCTCATGCACCTGGAACATACTTAATTTATTCAACTGGCGTCTTCGCTTTTGAGTTGTCCTGGTACACAATTTATTCGTTGACCCGTTAATCGGTTGGTAGACTGCTGCAGCTTGCTTGGATGCTGGCCTCGCAAGTACAGTTGCCGCACCCGGCCAACAGTGTCCGTAAATTCGAGGTTGCCAATAGATGAGGAATTATGGCTGGGCGCTCTAAACAGATCATGGCATGCATTATACAACTACGTGCCGTCACGAGCAAGAACTCGAAGTGCGACTCTGCTGTTATGCTAGTGCACGTCCACGACACCGATCGCAGAGAGAAGAAAGGAAAGAGATGACTGGGCAACTGCAACCGGGTGCGACATAATTCAATTCAATTCACTTTATTCCAACACCAAAATGTTGAGAACCGCAAACTACGCGAATAATGCCTGCTTGCTCTAGAAGAAAGAAAAAAAAAGTACAGTCGCGGCGTCAAAAGTTTACCGACTGCGGAGCTGCCTGGGCACGCAGCTTAGTATTTGGAATCCTCAAATGATGCGTATATGCGAACAATATAGCGTTGTAGGGTTTTCCTGGTTATCGTCACAAACTGCTCGGTAATTCAATGTTTTGTCGGATCCCCCGATCCATAGACCACTGATGTCGAGTGTAAAAAAGAAAAGAGAACGTTTTAGTCTTGGAAATAAGGGGTCGCAAGGGGCATGATACGGAGAGTAGAGAGGGTGAAGTATGGTAGCATTGCTATCCAATTTTTGTCAGGAAGTCGTGCTCACACTTTGTGCTGCGTGGGCGGGAGAGTTGTCGTGCACGGTGCACAAGCCACTCGCCTGAGTTGCACTGATTGGAGCGTTTTCTTCGAAGATGCATCAAGCAATCGCGTGTACTCTTGAACGTAAAGTTGATGGTTGACTGACTTTACGGTGCAAATTCCATATGAACAAGCTATTTAATGTTGACGAACTTCCGAAGAGAGGGCATAACTTTATACACAGGCGTTGTTCTTGGATGACCGCCATCGCTAAATCGACGCAGATGGTGACAGAGGCGCAGAAATCAATGCATTCAGTAAACGTTCCGCAACGTTGAAGGCGTGCTTACTGCGTTGAAAAGTAATTATTGATGAAGATCTGTTAACGTACACGTCACATTTTGTTTTTGCGAGCGCGCAGAACATTCGTCCACTACTTACACAGCAAACCAGAATCTTTTGGGTTAATCTGCCTGCCTTTCCCACCCCGTTTATCTTTCTCTCCCTCCCTACACGGAAACCGTTTCCGGGCGCCATTTGAGAACCGTTTTTTTGAGAACAGATATAATACACCTTTTATTGAAACTGCTATTTGCGGACCGCTCGATCGAGACATGGCTGGATGGCAGTGAAGGAAAACACTCTCTGTTTCGTGTATATGATGTTGGTCCATGTGGAGTATTTCCTATTTCCGTCAAGGTACGCATAGAAGCACTGATTTATCCCTTCCGGCGTATACAAGAAATCTTTTATTCAGCAGTCACCGCGCAAGTTCTAAGGAGCACGCGGCAGACAGTATTCACTAGCTGTGTTATCTTTGCACTGCCCGCTTTAAGCTGCAGAGAGAAGGACTTCAAGTGCTAAATTTGCAAGGTTACACGCAGGCCCCATGCATAATCTTAAATATGCTATAGCTGTGGCTGACCAGAAAAAGAAAATTGCGAGAAAAGTCTGTTATGATATTGAGCAACTTCTTAAGGCCCGTTTATAGTCCGACGTTATCGGCGCGCGGGCGAGCGTCGCTTGCGGACAGTTATTTACGCTACGCCGGTTGCGCTGCGCCAGCCGAAATGCCATCCCCAAGACGCGCGCGCCGTCGGCTGCTATCTTGGAGCATGCGCAGAACGATCCCCAACCCGCGCGCCGCTTTGAACGGCTGTCTGTGTCCGTTGGCGAAGCGGCGTGGGCGCCTTTTTTTTTTTTTTTTTTTTCGCAATGCATTGTGAGTCAGCGCAGTCACCACGACCACGGCGTAAGATATATACTCTTTAGGTGGGGACACTACTCGGCTTGCTTGCTTGATGCGATCGACCAGATACATCGGCGCGCGTCTATCGGGCCGGTGACGGCAGCGGATACCTATCGGCGGAACGACGCAACTTCAGTTCGAACGCAGGCGAGAGCTCGCGCGGACAAGGAAGGCGCGCATGCCCTCTCCCTGGTGATCTACTTTCGGGCGTCACACAATAATTTCGGATTTCCCGCTAAGCGCCGGTTGCTATACCAACGGGAGATTAAACCAATAAAAAGTTTAAAAAGTTTTCGGTGTTGCAGTTGCGTCGTACCGCCGATAGGTATCCGCTGCCGTCACCGGGCCGATCGGCGCGCGCCTTTGCTACTTTATCTGGTCGATCGCGACTCGAGAGTGTCCTCACCTAAAGAGTATGTATCTTACACCGTGACCGCGACCAACGCACGGATGGAGCAAGAGTGATCTCGACGTCGGGCACGTCGGAGCGCGTTGGCCGCGTCCGCTTACGTTGGCTGCGCGTCGAACTATAGACACTGTTCACGCCAACGTGACGTAGCGTGCGTGTGTGCGCACGCGCGCTCACGCTACGGCGGACTGTATCCGCGCCTTTAGAGAGGGGCACCGCATTACATGGAATGTCGGAACTGCCTACCGTATAGCCGCACGTGCGAAATCTTAGAACAGCTATGTGTCTGTGTTTATGACGCAGTGATATCCTAGAAAGGAAAGTTCATTCCATATTACAATACGTAGTGGATTATTTATTGGAAATGGAATACACCCGCCGTGGCTGCTCAGTGGCTATAGTGTTGGGCTGCTGAGCACGCGGTCGCGGGATCGAATCCCGGCCACGGCGGCCGCATTTCGATGGGGGCGAAATGCGAAAACACCCCTGTACTTAGATTTAGGTGCACGTTAAAGAACCCGGTGCAGGTGGTCCAAATTTCCGGAGTCCCCCACTACGGCGTGCCTCATAATCAGATCGTGGTTTTGCCACGTAAAACCCCATAATTTAATTAATTAAAATGGAATAAAGCGAAGGGGGTGAACAAAAGTCATGTATGCGCATCTCCTGCCGTTACGAAACCAAGGCTTTAACTCATTATAACTCAAGGACCGGCCGCAGCCACAAAAACGCGCGCCCTTACAACTGCTCTGGGGGTTGTTGGGCAAGACTTACCCGTTCGGATGAGCGCACAACGTCTCGCATATTGTCGGGGCCATGGCGGTGCTTCCTGCGCTTCTATTTTTGGAGGGCAGCGCGTTACATCGTAGATGCCGCAGTCCACGCAGGGTTTCGCCATGCGACGTTGTGGCAGGGCTTTCTCTCGATACCGACGTTCCTGACTCGACATTGCCTTGGTCGCGGTTCGAGCTCATGCGCTGGCTTTCTTCACAAGGGAGAAAGACGCTTGTGCAACGAGACGACGTCACTCAAAAAATCAGTCGTCGGCAGCCGTTACGTCTGAGGCGGGTCGTCAACAGCGGAATGAAGCAGCAAATGCTAGTGACGCAACACAATGACGCAGGCCTCTGTAAAGTGTGCACCGACCATTAAGTACGTCCCTTTTCTTTTTCGTGCGAGAGGAAAAGACAAGGCGGGGGATCTGTCTACAGATGCGTCATGCACTACCTGTTTCGCAAGAGAATTAACGGCACAACAACGTGTGCTGAAATGGCAACGTTTGGCCCTCCTGTATACACCGGGCCCTCCGCCGCTGTGAAGCCTCCGGCTATCGTCGGTGTATATGTTTGCGCGTTATCTGGAATTTCTTGTTCAACGAACATGAAACTGCGCGCACACACGGAGGCGCTATAGTCGAAAGCACGCGGGCCGTTATTGCCGGGAAGCGGCACGCTACGTCGTGCATGCCGTCCTTGGTGCGTTCTTGTATATAGCGCACCCTATAGTCGGGGATTTCTTTCGTACGAGCCCACACAGCAGCTGGCAGTTTTCATCGTTCATCCGCCGCGAGCAGCATGCAAGGCGCGCTGTTTCGGTCGCGCACGCTGGAAGTAACGCGGTGCCGCCGTGAGGACGTCTATAGCTGTTTACAAGGAACTGCGCCTGAAGTGGCCCTTTGTCTGTGCATGCAACCATTGCTGGAAGTGGGTGGCGCTGCGATTTCTAGAGCAGCCTCGCGTGTCACGCTTCGGGAGTCTAATTGAACGGGGTAGGGAACGGAGTCCGTGGAGCACAACATGGTCTTCAGTGAGTGTTTGTTTGTATGCAATGGGTTTCGTCACATCGAGGAGGTTGCGCAACTGAGCGCTTCATGCCGCCGGCATGCTTGAATAATTTTGGTGTCAACCACGCACTGTTAGCTGCCACGCTAGAGCTATCACCCCCCACTGCCCATTCCTCCCCCAAGGGGGAAAAATGAAGATCCTTTGAGGATTCATGCCGCGCCACACAACTTCAGCATGGCTTCAGTGGAAAGGTTAAAAGCGCGGAGATTTGTCGGGGTAGGTCGGCCGGAGCTCGTCTTTAGGTTAAGGCCGAGAATCAACACGCGCGCAGACGCATTTTTGTGCAGTATAGTGCTACTGACGTGGAACATAGTGTGCTTGTCTTCTAATACGGGTGCTAAATATACAGGCCCATCTCGGTCTTAATTGCTTTATAGTGGCAGTTGCTGGGGTTACTTATGGCGTCGTCAACCGATTCGCCAGCAAGCGGTAATGAAGGAGTGCCCGTACCGCCTAGATTTCCTGTGCACTGCTTTCCTTTTGTTCGCAAATCTGAAATGTCACATTAGTTTCCTGACAGTGCTGTGTTTCGCTCATGCACCGACGGATAGTGAAACAAACGGTCAACAATGAAACAGCAGTTCCCGATACTCCCCGTAAATGCTGTCCATCGACAAAAAAATGTTGTCATATTTCGGAAAACAGTGTGGGGGCGACGTTGCTGTAATATATTACAGCGCTCAGTCTCACTTCCATCGAATTGTACGGGGCATGCGCTCGTGGCGGCGCAGCCGGACCACATGGAGATAGTGATGTCCAGGCAAATTAAGCGGCATAGAGAATAGGACCTCAGGCTAGGTCCCTCGGCTACGTATACCTCGCGCCTGGCTGTAAGCCGGTACCAGCATTATTTCGCCGGCTGGCTTGGAAACCACACGGTTCTGCATTTTTCGAGAAAGAGATGAAAGCTGCAGTCGCAGGAAAAAGAAAGGACGCGACGAATGCTGGCTAGGTTCGAGGGCACTCTCTTTTCTCTTCATGTTGTGGCGCCCATTCACTCTGTTCTTTGACATTCTTACCGACTGTCTCATCATCCTCATCATGAGCAGCCGCCTACTTAAAGACCACCTGAGCACACGATCATCTCACAGAGATCTCCAATGACTCCTGTCGTGTACCTGCTTATATGCTTGCAAGTTACTTAGTCTCATCACACCACCTAATCCCCTGCCGTCTTCGACAGCGTTTGTATTCTCTGGGCACCCACCCTATTTCGCTGACACACTACTGGTTATCTGCTCTACGTATCACACGACCTACCCAACTTCATTTCTTCCGACATGGCCAACTGCATTCTTTCGTTTTAAACTCAACTGTAGAATGTCGTATGCTCCGTACGATCCATAGGGACATCTTGCGGCCTCTTAAATCCGTTCTCTATCACTCGTTGCACGGTGTCTATCTTGTCTAGTTTCATTGTTAACCGTCAAGCTTCGACTCCATCAGTTGGTACTGGTCGAATGCGCTGATTATCAATGCTTTTTTTTTGTTGTTGTTGTTGTTGTTGTTGTGTGTGTGTGTGTGTGTGTGGGGGGGGGGGGGGGGGTTGAAATGCAAGAACGCCGGTGTAACATTCATTGGCTGCGCGTTAAAGAACCCCAAAACGTATTCTGGAGTATTCCACTACGACGTGTCTCATGATCATATCGCGGTTTTGGCAAGTAAGACCCCAGGTATGTATATATATACCATTAATGAATTCTTTTTGTTCAATGGTAAACCGCCGTTCATGACCTGACAATGTATCTCCTGGTCTTCATCGGAAGAATCATTATTCCTCCCCTGCTTGGATTCCTTGGGCCGCAGTGTAGAATAAATAAATAAATAAATAAATAAATAAATAAATAAATAAATAAATAAATAAATAAATAAATAAATAAATACAAGAGCACTAAGTATAAGGCGACAGTGGCGCAGTGTCCCACTGCATGTCACAAAGCTTCGACAGAAAGGGCGTTTCGGGAAGCGGTTTTTCCACCCACTCCTTCACGCGCGAGGTGGTTTGCTCTCAAGTCAGGCCAGAACGGCTACAAAGGAGGCCGATCTGAGGGCACTACTAGCTCATCAATCATGGCCTCGCGGAGAAACGCAATCACAAGCATACGGCGCTATCGCACGCAGCGCGGTGCGCAGTCCGACCGTATTACTATATACACGCGCCGGCTGTCGTCTTCGCCCGGCGGCATTCGGGTGAGCTCGCACCGATGTGCGCTGTACGCGGCTCCCACCAGCCAGCGCGCCAATCCAATGTCTCCTTGCGCGCATCGTGGAGGCTCGTGCTGAAAACAGGGCCACACACCGGCGGCGCGTAGCCGGAACAGCCGATTCGGTGCAGCCGCGCGCATCGACCCGCTCTATCTCGCTCGGTGTGCGTGCACGCCGACTGGAGTGTAATGCGATTTTCTTTCCGTTATGGCTTCTCCCGAGGGAACGGCACCGCTGGTCAGCCGTTCGCTTGGCTTCTCATGTGCAGCGCGATCTGCGGGTGGCCATTGCCGTTCCCCCCCTTTCGCTGACACCACCTGTGGCCGAATCAGCTGCGCGATTATAGCGAAAGCCACAAGAGTTATTCGCCAGAGACAATGCGCTTTGGAAAGTCCCGTATAGTGATCTATCCCCTTTATTAGTGCGTCTTTCTATATATAGCACGCCCGCCTCAGCGAGGCACCCGAGGACCAGGAGTGGGCCGTCCAGCGGGCCAGCAGGGCCATTGCCGAGGATCTCAGAAGATTTTGCTCCGGCGATGGAACCCTGGCAGCCTAGCCCCGGGCACCAACAGCCATAACCGTTGGACAAATAAAGTTTATTCTTACTTATCCTATCCACACACACACACACACACACACACACACACACACACACACACACACACACACACACACACACACACACACACACACACACACACACACACATATATATATATATATATATATATATATATATATATATATATATATATATATATACAGTGAAGTAGACGCGCGTATGAAGCGGTTTATTGACGTTTCGGCCGGGGTCCGGCCTTCATCAGATGATTCTGATGAAGATGATTCTGATGAAGGCCGGACCCCGGCCGAAACGTCAATAAACCGCTTCATACGCGCGTCTACTTCACTGTGAATATTTACCCGGACCCAGAATCGTTTTTTCTGGTATATATATATATATATATATATATATATATATATATATATATATATATATATATATATTGAAACTGTGCCGTTGTAACGGTCGTGGAAATAGGAGGCCCACTTATGGGAGCTATAAGCGGGCCTGCAACCCACCCCCTTCATGATTGCATACTTGTAGCTAGTTTCTCCTCAGCTTTCTCAAGGGTCCACCCTGTTTATTCCGAGCCTAACTGGCACGCAAAGCGCCGCACGCCATACTTTCCCAGCAACGTACAAGTTCCGTGTCGGTACAATTTCGGCGCGTTCCCACAGTGTCCGGGAAACATGTGTTTTGAAGAAGCGAACGTATTCTCCCTCTTTCCTTTCGATGCTCCCCGAGAGAATGCGCATGTCTTCCGCACTGTTTCGAAGTTCTTTCCTCCAAGTGGGGCTCAAACAAGGCGCCAACACCATTATGTGCCGCACGTGCGTACGAGACAGGATTTTTCCTTGAGAGGCGGTTTTGTTTGTGCAGGAAACCAAACAAAACCTTTTGTTAGTAGCTGATTATCCTATTATTTTACGCGTGTATGGCGCTCATATCTTTTGCTTGCAACCCTATTCAGTAGGGCTGAAAATTGCCGGTCTGTCGGTAAGCGCGTGTTGGTAAGGCCCGCCCGCGATTTTGAAAGCTATCTTGCTTTTGCCGGCGACTCTCTGCAGAGGAAAGCAAATGCCGACTGTAAATACAACTGTGCAAGGCGCTGCTCACTCTCAAGAGACGCCTAACTATTGGGCAAGAAAACTAGGAACAGGGGGACGGTTGTATAGGGCAAGGGGAGAAGCGCCACTTACAGAGCGCGCTTGGCAACACGAGAACGAGCTGCCATCTAGTAGGCATCAGCGCGACGACAATGGACGGAGAAATGTTTTCAAAGGTGAGGTAAGAATAATGTTTGTTTGAACCACGCTTCGTCCTGCAATGGACATAAAAATAGGCTGATGATGATGATGATGATGATGATGATGATGATGATGATGATGATGATGATGAACCACGCTATATCTGATAATGCTGATGATCCTAAGCAGCAATTATATAGTATACAGGGTGTTTTAGCGAACACTTTCGAAAATTCATAAAGGTTGCCTGTGGCATATTTCATGAGCTGGTCTACTCGAAGAGGCGGACATTACTTGCTTAAAAAATTGAAATGCATAATCGAATAATTAACAAAAATTCCCTAATTAAGTTTTTAACTAAGTACCTGATGGCCCATATTGCAATTTACAAACTGTAGCCGTGGAGTTCACAAGATGGATCCACTTGGAACAAATTCTCGGGATGACACCAGTTTAGAGATATTAATTCCCGAACTTTGCGGAGAAATGCATTGGCGTTCCAGTTAAGTTCTTATGAAAACGTCGCTTTATTCATTGATGCACGAACTTAACTGGAACGTCAATGCATTTCTCCGCAAAGTTCGGGAATTAATATCTCGAAACTGGTGTCATCCTGATAATTCATTCCAAGTGGATTCGCCTTGCGAACTCCACGGCTACAATTTGTAAATTGCAATATGGGCCATCATGTAATTAGTTAAAAACTTAATTAGTGAATTTTTGTTGATTAGTCGATTATGCATTTCAATTTTTTGTGTAAGTAATGTCCGCCTCTTCGAGTAGACCAGCTCATTAACTAGAATTGAGCTATCTGCGCCACAGGCAACCTTAAATAAACATTGAAAGTGTTCGCTGAAACACCCTGTGTATATTATACGAAAAGGCGACAAGGCAAGCAATATACCGCCTTAAAACTATCCCAATGCCAAGGGATGCTTTAACTTTAGAGCAGTAATTTTTAGCCAATGAGCTTTCCTTTTGTGAGGACTTAGCTCGGGGCCAACTCAATTTCTCTGGTCAAAGTCATGTGAAACGCAGAAATGCTTTTATGAAACAACCGCTGAACCGATTTGAAAGAAGTTTGTTACATTTAAGAGATAAATCAGAATTTTACTTAGTGATCCATAAATGTTTGCAAAGATTACCGAAAATCTGTCAATTACCAATATTGAAGCACGAAGTTTGGAAATCCGCAGCTCTGAACCAATTGAAAATAGACATCGCAGTTCTGTAAGCTAAGTCTGTTCGAGCACCTAAGCGGACATGTTTGATATCTATGAGTGTACAGTTTACGGGAAGTTGTTACAATACTCACAACGGTATTGCAAAAGTTCTACTCACAAGTGAGTGGTATATTTCAGAGTTGTACAACGCGTACATTAATTTTGTCCGTTTTAGATACCTAAATAGGTACAACCTATAGTATTGTGATATCGTTTGCTATTGCTGAGTAACAGACTTGCAAACTTAATGGTTCCATTTGTTTAAATTCGGCAACCTTCAAAAATTTTTTGTAAATATATTGATGACCTAACTAGAGAATCTATCACCTACAGTCGGTAGATTTTAACTTTTACTTGCAACAACCTAATCAAATTCGGTGCAGTAGACGAGTAATTAAAATAATAATAATAATAATAATAATAATAATAATAATAATAATAATAATAATAATAATAATAATAATAATAATAATAATAATAAGAGAAAACAGTTATCCCGAATGTTCTGTGAACATTTCTAGCGGGAGCGCGCGCACCCGCTACGTCACATTGGCGAGAACAACAGCGTCTGTAGTTCGACGCACTGGCGCAGCCAACTTAACATGGCCAACGCGCTCCCACATGCCCGACGTCGAGATGGCTCTTGCTCCATCCGCGCGTTGGTCGCGCCGACTACGCCAACCCACAATGCATAGCGCGCGAAGAAAGGCGCCCACGCCGCTTCGCCGACGGTCGCAGGCAGCCGTTCAAAGCGGCGCGCGGGTTGAGGATTGTTCTGCGCATGCTTCGAAGATAGCAGCCGACGGCGAGCGCGTTGAAGTATAGACGATTTTATATTCGATTTATGGGCGCCGCCATATGGGCTGTTACACAAACAATTTCTTAGTTTTATGAGAAGTTAGGTCACGTAACATGGTCATGAAACACTGAACGCATTTATACAACTGTTTTCATGCTTGCGAATCAACTGTAGTACCGTAAACTTCATTGTTAAAGATAGAAAACAGAAGCGTTATCAGTCCAATATGACGGCACCTAAACGCTTCCGTAAAATGGTGTATAGAGGGGATGGCATTTCGGCCATCGTGACTGGCTGCAAGCGACGCTCGCCCGCGCGCCGATAACGTCGGACTATAAACGGGCCTTAATGCACGAAGGCGAGCTTTCTAGTAGAACCATGGCATCTTGCGTGGGCCGATCCCGGAGGTAGTGCACAGTTGCGCCAAAAAATTCCATCATTTTCAGGTTTCTGTTATTGTTTCGCACCATTAATATTTAAGTCTGAGAAGATTTAACATGAAAGGAATGCGCTGTCGGTGCTTTGTTTCGTGACATTTGTCTGTGGGCTGCCATTCTCAAAGTTCCGAGAAATAACTTTGTCAAGAATGTAAGACAAGGTATGAGCAACTTCAGGGATAGGATGGTGTGGCGATATAACCCTCATACACCGCATGTCATATAGCAAGGCGTGGCATATACACATACCTAAATATAATTTTCTCTAACGGACGACGCCACCGAAGCCGACACTGACACCGGATTTTCTGCGACACTACGACGTTATTGCGACACTACCACGCTTAACGCTATTGTGTTAAAAGTGTGCACGAAAGCAGTATTTATCTTGCAAGTGGCGCATTGCATCACCGCTTCAGTGTCGTTTTCCTCTCTAGACGGGCCACAGCGATACACGAAACGAACTGGGCGCAGGAAAAGCAGGATTGTGAAACAGCTACGCGTTGCGCATGGCGGCGCGTGCATGACTGACTTCTTAATTACAAGCGAGGCACCGCCGCTCGCGAGTTTTCCTCGACGGGGGAAAACAAATAAATAAACAACGGGCGTAGAAACAAAGGCAGCAAAGGAAGTTAAGTCAGAGTGAGCATGCATAGGGAAGCTGCCCGGGTTGGGGCCTGTTTCGTTCGCGCGGCGAAACGGTACTCATATACAGCAGTTATAACATGGTCGGAATCCTCGTAGTATACGCTGCACATAAGCAAACAGCAGCGGAACTGCTGCAGTAAGCGCGAGAAACAGGAGCGTATTAAAAGGCAAAATAATTTCTTCTGCCCAAACCGTGCTCGTTGCTCATTCATACCGATGGCAGCTGAAGATTGGCCAGGAAATTTAGTTACATTCGAACGGTAATAACGAAGAAAAAAAATCCTTGTCCCTTGTAAAGAGAACGCGTTCTCAGTTTTTCTTTTCTTCCCCCCCCTCTCCCTTGTACCGGTGTCTGTCTTTCTATCCACCTTTTTTTTTTTCTTTTCTTTTTTCTTAAGGCATGCTACCCAGAGCATTAAGCGCCGGAAAGATAATTTACATTCCTAGGACATAAAGCCTACCTCGTTGACTAAAGAGGACCCGCACGTACGTTAACTGGAACGTCGAATCAAGTAAAACTTGAAGCGGAGAAGGCCAGTGCGTGCTTCGGCTAGAACGCTAGAACAGGTTCGAGTATACATAAGATGTCCGTGAGACGGCGCTGTCGATAAGCCGAGTGTAGTTCTTAGAGTGTTATAAAAAAGAGAAAGAAAGAAACAGGAACGAAAGTATCGAAATGAGCCCGCACAAACTGTGTTCTAATGCTGAGTTCTTTATTCTGAGACGTAAAGGGGTGAGATAACGGATTCTCCTTCCTGGTGGATAATAATAACCAACGTGAGCCTCGCTGTACACGGTTGCCCGCGCCGGAAATGGGACGGCGAAAGCGGCGTTTAAGTATGCACTCGCGGCGTTCTATATCGAAAGATAACGAAACAACTTCCGCGGTAAAATTGCGCGCACAAAATGTCCCTTATGCGTGAAATTCGCGTCGCGATGCGGGAGGATACACGCGAGCAAGCCCTTCAACACGTTCTATTTTTTTCTTCTTTTTTTTTCACAATGCAGCGTTCGTTCACGTCGTCAATGACAAAAAAAAAAAAAAAAAAGAAGAAGGTACTAATTAGTCAGAGAAGGCACACGTTTCCCTCGCGAACTTCTTATCGTAAAAAAAAGTAGTGCAAACCCATTAAAGGCTTCCGTTCTCAGCACTTAGATCACTAATCTTTTTTGAATATTCAAATGGGCCATTACTTACAAAGAAATAACAATCGCGCCGCCTCTTTCTTCTGTCGTTTACTTCCGCTCTTGCAGAGGTTACACGCTGGTGTTTTTCAGGTGAAGCCAAAATACGAAATAAAACAATGCCGGAACACAGTTCCGCTGTATTTTAAAACAGCGTATAGCGAATCCGTTAGTTCTTTCTTTCCTTTTTTTAACAAACTCACTCGCGGTGTTACGTGGCCACAGAGGCAGCACGCCGCTCTGTGGCAACAGACAGATCGCTCAGATCGCACTCCGTGAAAGCGTAAGCGAACTAAGCCGGACTAAATGCACGCACTTCGTCAGCGCACAATATTTATAGCGGCCCCTTTACAATACTAATTAATTTTACGCACCTCTTGTAACGTCTCACAGACTCCCCCTGCGGCTACGACCAGGAAACGCGTGGGCTTATGGAGTGTACTGCAGGAGCACACAGCAACGGATGGACGATAGCAACAAGTCGCACATCGAAAATCTTGTGTTGGTAAGCGGCTATACAACTGCTGGGTTTAGGCTGTAATGGTGGCAGTGATTGCGGACGTGAATGCACCTGCCACGATGCCTCAGTGGCTATATGGCGTTGCGCTGCTGAGCACGAGGTCGGAGGTTCGATTACCGAGCACATTACGATGGGGGCGAAATGAAACAACGCCTGTGGGCCGTGCTTTGGGTGGGGTGCATGTTAAAGAACCCCAGGTGGTCAAAATTAATCCGGAGTCCTCCACTACAGCGTCCCTAGCTCATAACCTACTGTGCAATTTCGGGACATTAAACCCCATAATAGTGATGAATACACGCGGATTTGCCCTAACTGTACAGAGAATGAGAATTTCTCCATGTGAGCATCTTTTTGCAATGTCTCAGAGGCAAGTCACCGGACATCCAACAAACCGGTGTCATTTATACGGGACGCAACAAGGAGACGTGCAACTTCCTCACGGGCTACGATGGACCCTTCCGGAAACGTCATGTATTGCGAACACAATGTGAAAGACTATTTCCCCGTTCCCCCCCCCCCCCCTTTTTTTTTTGTAAGTTCCTAAATAGCAACGCCTCTTTTTTGTAATGCTTTCATTTTGGCGTAAGCATTCCCGGTACCTTTTTCTTCTTAAACTTCTTTCTTTGAGGCTTTCTGGCGAGATTTGATTAGCATATCCCATGAGAACTTTGCCACCACCTCTGTTTTTCATATTGGCGCCTGTACACTCTATTTTGCCATTTCGACCACCCTTTCCTTAAGTATTTATTATTTTATATTATTTTTCTCTTTTTCTGTTCGTTGTTTGTTCACATGTGTGGTCGGGTCAACTACGACGAAATAGTGTGCTCGCTTTTCAAAGCCGATTCTATTTCCTGAATAAAGATGGTTCGATCCATTCAGGAGAAAGAGCCCCGAAAATCAAGGTCTACGTCCACCCCATCCCACCCATTCCCACAAAATATGATTTTGAACCATCATCAAGACAAACGGCAAGCCCGTGCTGGTCATCTAGGCACGCCGGACTACTACACGCACCATGTTGACACTGAATTTAGCTCTTAAAGTTATGTGGTTTTACGTGCCAAAACCACGATCTGATTATGAGGCACGCCGTAGTGGGGGACTCCGGAAATTTGGACCACCTGGGGTTCTTTAACGTGCACCTAAACCTAAGTACGCGGGTGTTTTCGCATTTCACCCCCATCGAAATGCGGCCGCCTCCGCATTCGATCCCGCGACCTCGTGCTCAGCAGCCCAACACCATAGCCACTGAGCAACTTGGCGGGTGGCACTTCATTTAGCTCACGATCCCGTAACATCGAGCAACTCTATGAAGGGGCCGAGACCTAGCACCCGAGAGGCGCCAAAGTCGAACACCGAAAACAACGGCGCGGTAGGCTCAAGAAGTCCAACATATAACGAATTCATCTTTCTGTCTCAGTTCCATGCACACACACGCTGGAGATGACGGAGTACTAATCCGTCAGGCCAGGACACTCGCACTACACAGCGATGTCGTCCCACATCACATTGAGAACACACCGGGGAAAACGCACCGCATACTCACTGGGAATGATCTAGGAGCACTCACGTCTGCGCACATTCTAGCGCGTTCCAACATCGCATGCCTTCTCTGCCCTACACCTGGCAAAGCTGGACGACTAAACCGCAAGAACGGCTCCCAACACTGTGGCCACTGTTGGCGGCCCACACAAAGCACGTCAACGCGTGCACTCATTTGGACTCAACGCCACAGAGCCAACTGGACTCGCACAGCGAACTGACAGCGAAATCTTAAACTAGAAGTCGTAAAAAAAAAAAAAATGCAGATGCACATGCTGCAGTCTACGTGAAGCGAAGCTTTAGCGGAGTGTTTAAATAAGCGCCATAAATACAACCAACAGCGATGCGTAGAGTTGCATTTGCTTAACTCCTATGCAATCTATGTTTACTTTTACATGCAAATACATGTAAGGCTTCAACACCCCTGGTGTCACAGTGGCACATAGTCATTGTGGAGGATTGGTTAAGAATAGGCACACACCCAGTGGCACATGGTTAAATCATGGGAAATAAAGTAAAACAAGGAAGCCGCCGAATGTAACGCGCTATTCCATTAAGAGGTCGATGGGCTTTAGAGATGCCTACGAGCCAACATTACGTGTTCAGGTTTTATGTAGGAATTTATTTGTTTATTACGCACAACAGATGTGAGCTTACTCGCACTACTTTGGCGGTCAGCATAATTAGGCCGTTTGTTGGCACTTGCGTTCGGAGCACATACAGAGCGGATATTTTTTTAGCTGCACTGATTTTTTTTAATTGCCTGTGGCAGATAATACAATTATAACCCTTGATCTAAATTACTGAACGAGGCAGCCATTACTCCTACAAGAAACCAAAATGCTTAATTAAATAATTAACATAGTTACCATAATTAACTTTTTAAATTAATTATTCTACAGCACATATTTTCAATCTACGATAGCCGCCGAGTTCGCAAGGCGTATCCACTTGAATCGAATTCTCTGGACAACGCCACTTTCAAGATATTGAACTTCAATGTGTAAGACGAAATGCATGGGTGTTCCAATTACTTTTTGTGCTTCAATGCATAAAACAGCGGTTTCTTAAAAAACACTAAGTGGAATGCCAATGCATTTCATAGGACTCTTTGAAAATTAATATCTCGAAACTGGTGCGGTCCTGAGAATTCGTTCCAAGTGGATACGCCTTGCGAACTCGGCGGTTATAATTCGTAGATTGAAAATATGTGCCATCAAGTAATTAATGAAACCGGTAATTAGCGCAAGTATGTTAAGTATTAAATGAAGTATTTTTATTTCTCGTAGAAGTAATGGCCGCCTCGTCGAGTAATTTAGATCAAAAATAAAAAAAAATTGGTGCAAAAAAAAAAAAAAAACACGCTGCATAAGCTTCGTATATACATATCCAAAAATACATACGGCTATGAAACGACGAATGTCTGACCCCGTGGAAGAGCCAAAGAAAGCTTCGCTTTGAAAATCGTTTCTCGCTCCTGAATGTAAAGCTAGGTTCCGCCACAGTACTTCACCGCGCTGCGGAGAAACTTGTTTTACGGTGAAGTGCTAAATGTACGGGACTTCAGGTGGTCTTAGCACAGGTAACTGAACACGTGCATCGTGCATATCAGTTTCACAAGTAGTGCTCAGATAATAAATGGTGCTCGAAAGGGCGTCTACTGTACAGATTCGCATGTCTCAAATGCTGCACGGAAGCAAGGGTGTCGCAAGAAAGTCAGAAAGGAAAAGGGGGAGGGGGGGATAAATAAAGAAATGAATTAGAGACAGCATAGGTGCGCCACGAGATCTTTTCTACAAACAAATCAAGAGAAACGCTCAAGCATCCACCGCTGCTAGTCACCCTGAAGGTGCAACTTGTTAATCGCACCAGGTGTTGTGAAGTTCACTACTAAAAACAAGTTCAGAATTCAACAATTGGGGAAGGGGGTTTCCTGCTCTCTTCCCACTCTTAAAAATATTTGATAACACAAACGCTAATTTTACATTCGTAGTTTGTGAACGTAGCTGTAGCCATGGAAACTTTCACCGGAGTTGGAGTTCGGCCATCTCATTATGGTAACCTTTATAAAGGACCACATTTTCACATTATTGTTAGGCAACCTCTTAACATACGTTACAGAACCACAATTACAACAGCTTGGTTGGTATTTCTCTCCCTCTCTTCTTACTGAGTAAAAAAGTCCCGTTAGCGTAAGTACTGTAAGAACTTCTAATATGTAGGCGCACAAAAATGGACAAATGCTTACCTATAGCAAAGGTTACCGCGATAAGAGTGTAAATGCACACTTCTTGTATTCCTTTGAAGATCACTAAGTAGGTTCGTGACGAGACATTCCAAATATGTGTCATTTTTGTCCGCAAAATATTGGCAAAGCAAACTCATTCGCCAGAAAAAAAAATGTTTTTGAACCATTCCACAGAAATATTTTGGCGATATTATGTCGCTATACGAAAATATCATGGTACCTGTCTTGCTTAAATACAAAATGTTGGCAACTATGCTGAGAACAAATGCAAGAAGGCAAAGCACGATGTTGGGCTAGTTGATGCGTAGCTGTCAATATTTGTGACGCTGAAGATAAGTGCAAGAAAGAAAGACAGGGCGCCAAAAAGAAAGACAGGGCGCCAAAAAGTACGATAAGCAAACCAACACACCATCACGAGGCCATACCTAGAAGCTGAACTCGTACTTGCATAGTGAGACAGAAGAAACACTGATACATGTGTCACCCCTTTCACTGATGACAAATTATTCCATTACCACTGGCGCCATCCTGTCAAGGCGTCTTCCGAGAATGTCAATGGTGCTCTTTTCGTCCGTTCGTTCTTTTTTCCACCTACTTTTGCACCACACACATTGACATAAATGTAAATAACAACATGAATTCGCATGTACAGTCGTGTCTGCACTAGCGTTAGACAATACTCCTTGTGGCACGCTAGCCGATACAGTATATGTTACACGCTAAATCTAGAACTTTACGACATACAGTTTTAAAAGCCACTCAGTAGTGTAGTTACATCTGCCAAGTAACCGGTCGGCTTGGACGGTTTCATATGACCAGAAATGAGAGGTTGACGGTAGCTGGTCCGTCGAGAAATTGCGAATACTTGGCTAGACCGGCACATGTCCTGTGAAGCGCGCGAGCACCCTGGCATGATAGAGTGCTACATTTGTGCTTGTTGCCGCTCTATGTTTATGCCACGTTAAACATGTATGCTCGCAATGATATAAATTATGGCGCCTCATAATCACCTAAGCGAGACACCTGGTAAATGGTTGTCCACCTACAATTCAAGTAAACCTATTGAATTGCTGTGTTTGAAAGCGACTCTCATCAAAAAGGCGACTCAATACTTGTTGCTTCTTCATCCAACGGAAGAATAAGACAAAGATGACCAGCTGAATGCGCAATCAATCGAAATACGAAGCTCTTTTTGTGTCTTTGGCTGTCATCCTTGTCTCGTTCTTGCGCTGTGGTCAAGACAATGGTCTACCAACAAGCCACACTTGTAACATTGACACTTGGTTTGCCGTGAATTGTACGTGAACGCTTTCTGAAATCGTATCCCTTATATATAAAGGCAACGAGCATGGTTTCAACGGGTTATTACAGTGTATCAAACTTAATCATCGTCAAGAATCGGCAATTTCTGGCACTCGCCACTTAAGCACCCTGTCTCGCTTTCATATCATCATCCTTATATCGTGCCATCCTGAAAATTGGGCGAGATATGTCACCCACGCATGACGTGCAGAGGACGTATTCCCTTCTAATTTCAGCGGTACTTAAACACGTTGAAATTAAGAGGGAGTTGAGCCCGCATTAATTTCAGCTGAATAGAGAAATGCTTACTCTAACAGACCTCGCCTCTCTCCATGTTTGCTGGCTCAAGAAGCTTGTTCCATGAGACGTCCCGTTAAAAGGAACGCAGTCGGCCAACAAGGGCGCAATACCACGACGCTTCCGCGCAGTCGAGTGGGGCCTCTACTTGGAGAGTGTGTGTCTGTCTGAGCGCGGCTTTCCCCGAGCTTACGTTCAAACAGAACACTGGAGAAATGCCGGAGAAAAAAGCCTCGGCATCGGCACGACTCGGTCAGTGGCAGTCACCATGCGGCGACTGTAATGCGGGAGCCCACCTTGATTCGTGCCAGCATGGCTGCGGACGATGAAGGATCCAGATACTGTAGCCCGTCCGGCGGCCGGTGCACGCACTGCTTGGTTGAGCTGGGCTCACGGTGGATGGTGTTGTGTGCGTCTGGGCGGTGGGCCAGGGTCGGATCCGGCCAACTCTCTCCGGCAATCGAGCCGCCGCCGCGAGGCGAGAAGAGGGGGCGGGCCGCTGACCCCTTTAATGTGGACGCCGCTCACTCGAATCGGGGACCCCGGTGGGCCCGGCCCTCCTCCTCTCTCCGTCGCACGCACTGCGAGCTGCTATACACACCCGCCTGGCTGTACACACGCGCTCCGTTCCAAGTCAGCTGCGGGACACTCGCGGGCAAGGGGGCTAGGACACAGCGAAACTTGGTTGTTTCGCTTTGCACTGCGCACGAAGGTATAGGGGCGGGTGTTCCGGGGCAACCGCCGCGAAAGTCTGTGGCAAGTAATGCGAATGAGAACGTGTGAAGTCGGCGTCAACGCCTATAAGACATGCAGGGAAGTTGTTAACAAGATGTTACGTACAGTTACTGAGCCATGCCAGAAATGCCTGGGCGTATACGAAAGTTAGGCCCAAGTTGCAGAGAACGCACCTCAGTCCTAACTAGTGCCTGAGACGTCCCAGGAGAAGCGGAAAAGCGAAGCAAACGTGCACTAGGCTGTCTGGGCGAACTTTGTGAACTTCGGCCGAGATTTCTATTAGGTGGCCACTTCTCCTCCCTCCTTTGTCGCGTTTAGCACTGAGCCAGGCCGACAGTCATGGAGATTGATGGCGTATAGCCATCTATTACAGAAAACCAGTAGTTCGTACATGCACCTCCACTCCCCCCCCTCTTCTTCCCGCCTTTAGATGTCTTTAATTGTCCTCCACGTCCGACAACCACCAACCTCATGCTTTTGGTCTGAGAAAATTTGGATACCGTCCCATCAACGGGCAATCAGTCAGTTTAGCGTCAGAATTTTCTAAGTTTGTCAATCAAACCTGCATATTCTGAGAAAAGAAACCACGTCTGGTATTGCTTACTTAACAAAAGTATTGCCTTATGCTGTCTGAATTAAACGTTGCCTCCGATTTTCTCCTGGCAATCTTCAAACCTTCCGAAAACAAAATGCCACAGAAGTTTAAATAAAGTTGTCCTAAATGAGAGCGATGCATCTTCAGTTATTTATGATGCTATCGACTTCGAACCAAGGAACTGATAGTAGGTAGCGCGCCTAACTTTACTACTTTCCCCTAAACAGGATATTTTCTATAAAAAAAGGATGTAAAACAATATTTCTTACACTGACTATTAATTATTATTATTATTATTATTATTATTATTATTATTATTATTATTATTATTATTATTATTATTATTATTATTATTATTATTATTATTATTATATCTATATTTAATAACATCTATATTTAATAGCTCTCTGAATACTTCCACCTTCCCTCACATGTGGAAAACTGCTCGTGTTTTTCCTGTATTTAAGTCTGGCTGTAAAACCGATGTCTCAAATTATCGCCCGATTTCTCTTCTCTGTGCCACGTCTAAGGTTTTTGAGCTTGCTCTTCACAACGTATTGTCTTGTACTGTGAAGAACACATTGATTCCGAATCAGCATGGATTCCTCACCGGCCGCTCTACTATCACAAATCTCGCAAGCTTCATGACACATATCTCCGCGCAGGTACTTGAAAGGGGGCAAGTAGACACCATATATTGCGACCTGGGTAAAGCTTTTGATGTGGTAAGCCACTCACTGCTTCTCATCAAGCTTACGCACTTTGGTGTTGACTCGTCAATTGTAAATCTATTGCGGAGTTATCTTATTGGTAGATCATGTTTTGTTAACGTCAACGGCCAAACGTCTTCATCGTACATGGTAACCAGTGGCGTTCCTCAAGGATCAGTGTTAGGACCACTCCTTTTTTAATTTTTATTAATGACGTTCTTTCCGCCATTCGACATTCTTCATTCCTCCTATATGCTGATGACATAAAGATCTTTAAGGCAATTCACACTGTTGATGACTGTCGCATCCTGCAGTCTGACCTGCTTTCTTTTTCTAAATGGTGCACAGATAATAACCTCACCTTGAATGCTGCTAAGACCAAAGTCATGACTTTCACCCGCAAAACAGCAAGCATCTCTTTTTCTTATTCAGTAGATTCTGTCCCATTGTGTAAGGTCCGTGAGATCAATGATCTTGGTGTACTTTTTGATACAACCTTACACTTTTCAGCTCACACTAAACGCGTTGCAATGCGGGGCATGCGCACTCTTGGCTCTGTTTGCAGACTGTCGAGAGAATTCAATTCTCCTACACCGTTCCGCAAGTTGTACACAACAATCTGTCTTCCTCAGCTCGAATACGCGTCGGTCGTCTGGAATGGCATTTCTAGATCCAACAGTGACATTATAGATCGGGTCCAGAAAAAGTTTCTAAGCATATATCATCACCGCTTTGCAAACACGGACTCTGGGCCCTGCTCTAGCACTGTTGATTATTGCCATTGCCCTTACTTCGCTGCCGACGTAATCGTGCTGACCTGCTTTTCCTTTTCAAACTCCTTCACGGTATCCTCATGTGCCCCGAACTCCTCAGTTGTATCACATTTCGTATTCCGCGCAAAATCACCAGAGAACACAGACCTTTCCATGTTGCTGCCTGTCACCACCAACACTCAACCGTCCATAGAATACAGAGTCTTTATAACGCCCACTTTCATGACCTTGATATTTTTCACAACTCTCTGTCTTTGTTCTGCTCTCAGCTTTCCGTTGTTGTGTCTTAGTTTCACCATATTGTTCAACTTCCCTTCTCCATTTTATTATGTATGCATTTTGCGCCTTCGGTTACATGTATGTACACTTTTATTTTCAAGATTGATATTTTTTATTCATTGTTTTTTTTTCACTGATACTCCCCTGCTGTATTTCTTTTTCTATGTATACGTGCGCCAGCACCCAGACCTCACGGTTGTTCCTGGGCACGATAAATAAATGATTAATTGATTATTATTATTATTATTATTATTATTATTATTATTATTATTATTATTATTATTATTATTATTATTATTATTATTATTATTATTATTATTATTATTATTATTATTATTATTGAGGAGCTTGGTCAAAGGGTTGATGAGCATAGCGAAATTGCGGATAAAGCGTCGGAAATAAGAACATCGACCGATAAAGCTGCGGAGATCTTTCATGGTACTTGGTTTGGGAAACACTGAAACGGCTGTAAGCTTGGCAGGGTCGGGGCGAATACCGTCCTTCGAAACAACATGCCCTAGAATCGTAAGCTTTCCAGCGGCGAAGTGGCATTTCTTCAAGTTCAGTTGCAGTCCTGCAGCTGAGAGGCAAGCGAGCACTTAATTGTTCGAGGCGAGTTAGATAGGACGCAAAATCGGGGGAAAAGACCACAATGTCGTCTAAATAACAAAGGCAAAGATTCCACTGGAGGCCCCGAAGGATCGTGTCCATCATGCGCTCGAAAGGAGCAGGCGAAGGGCATGACTGTGAGCTAATACAGGCCATCGGGCGTCACAAAAGCCGTTTTTTCGCGATCGGCCTCCGCCAGCGGTACCTGCCAGTATCCCAAACGCAGATCTAAGGACGAGAAGTCTGCTCCCTGTAGGCAGTCTAGGGCATCGTCGATGCGTGGTAGAGGGTACACATCCTTGCACGTTATTCGATTAAGATGTCGGTAATGCACGCAGAACCCGATAGATCCGTCCTTTTTCTTCACCAGTAGAACTGGAGAGGCCCAGGGACTGCCGGAGGGCTGGATTATTCCACGTTTCAGCATAACGTCTACCTGTTCATCGATGACACGGCGTTCTGCAGTCGACACACGGTATGGGCGCTGGCGCAATGGGGCTTGTTGACCGGTATCGATGCGATGAACAACTGCTGACGTTCGACCTAAGAAAGACTGGTTGTGCTCGAAGGAGGCTCGGAAACGCTGCAGGAGTTGCACGATCTCCTTGTTCTGCGCAGGTGTGAGGTCGGAATCGACGGAATTGAAGAATATGTCGACAGTATTATCGGTGTCAGCGGCAGGAGCGACGGCACAAATCGGTAGTGATGCCTTATCTCCAAGCATTGCATCCTCGAAAAGGCAGTCAAAAGTCTCGAAGCTCCCCAGACACTCGCCGCGTATAGTAGAATTGACGGACATGTAGATGCATTGCACACGTAGATAGCCGCAGAACAATTGCAGAAGTTGATGACAGCCCACGGGAGGAGGAAGTTTCGGCGACGAGCAGGAGCTGCAGATGGCGAAAACAAAACAGGTGAGTTGGTGGCGGCAGGCGAAAACACAGGCACCAGAACGACGGACAAAGGGGCGATGTGGACGTCAGCCGCGGCAAACACTTTAGGGGGAGTGTGGTCGTCGAGGTCTGGGCACAGCGTCGACAATGTGAGTTCGGCACGAGCGCAGTCCACGAGGGCTTGATGAGTAGACAGAAAATCCCATCCTAGGATTACGTCGTAGGATGATCGGGGCAGGACGACAAACTTAACGGCATACATAACATTTTGAATAATTACACGGGCTGTGCATAGGGCGGGAGGCTTGACGTGATGTGAGGTCGCCGTACGCAGGGAAACATCGGTAAGCGGCGTGGTCACTCTTCTCAGATCGCGGCACAATTTTTCGCTAATTACCGAAACAACAGCTCCTGTGTCGACAAGTGCACGTACGGCGATACCTTCTGCCAATAAATCAATTTCGTTAGGCGGGTAAAAATGAGGTCTTGGAGAGTTCAATGACGGCGCAGTTCTTGCCTCGGGAACTGCGGCTGTCAGTTTTCCTCTCGTGCGGGGCTAGGTCGGCGAAGCATCGGGGAGATGGATCGGCGACGGGGACAAGATGACCGGCGTGAGTCATACGGGCGGCGTGTAGAAAACGGGTCGGCGACAGGAGAAGAAACTTGTGGTGAATGCTGAGCAGCTTGATAGGTTGGTGAAGCCACACCGTTTCGAGAGCGGAAGCTGCGACGGTGACAGTGGTGAAGCTATATGGCCCGCAAGACCACATGCGAAGCATATGGGCCGGTTATCAAAGGTACGCCACTGGTTCACAATAGATGGCCCGGTGGGCGAAGAAGGATGAGGCACCGTGCGTGAAGGTCTTGGCGACGTGTAGAAAGACCCGGTGGCACGGTAGGTGCCAGAAAGAGATGGGGCCTGTGGTCTGGCAAGAACGGCAGCGTAAGTTAGTGGCGTAGTGACAGGCAACGCCGGAGGGGCAGCTGGTAGTGCCTGGGCGATTTGCGTCTCAATGACGTGACGAAGAGATGGGTCTAAAGATGACGGCGCTGGCTCAGGTGTGTGGGCGACAAGGGAAAGTTGACGTGCAACTTCCTCGCGGATGAACTGCTTTATGAGTGGGAGCAAGCAGGTGTGATCAGCAGCGGCGTCGTTGGTAAGGGTGGAAATGTCTGCTGTATCTTGAGCAGCACGGCGCGTCGACGCACACTGCTTTCGCAGCTCGTCGTAAGTATGGCAGAGTTGTATCACGTCGGCTACCATCTGGGGGTTCCTAGCGACAAGCATCTCAAATGCATCTTCTTCTTCTTTCTGGGGTTTTACGTGCCAAAAGCAGGTCAATCTGAAATGCATCGTCGTCGACTCCTTTCATGATGTGCTTTATTTTTTCCCCTTCGGCGAGAGATGGGTCGACGCGCTTGCACAGGGAGAGAACATCTTCGATGTAGCTTGTAAACGTCTCCTCCCTGCGTTGGACTCGACTGCGCAAGCGCTGTGCCGCGCGAAGCCGACGCACGGCGGGACGACCGAAGACCTCCACGACAGCTGCCGTGAAGGTCGACCAGTTCGTGATTTCAGTTTCATGGTTTTTGAAGATGCCGGCTACATCAGTGATGTAAAAGTGAACGTTCGTGAGCTTGGCGCTGTCACCCCATTTGTTACAAGAGCTCACTCGTTCGTACTCGACGATCCAATCCTCGACGTCCTGGTCATCGGTGCCGCTAAATATAGGTGGGTCGCGTTGTCGGGGCACGCCAGCACAATGGATTGTCGTTGGTACGGGAGCAGCTTGCGATGGGCCAGGATCAGTCATGGTGAAAGCTGATGGTAGCGTCCGGCTGCGAAGTTCCAGGATGAACAGTACCCCGCACCTCCACCACTTAAAATGGGGGTGTTGGTCTTCAAGCAGGCCTGGACGTTGCGTTGCAGAAGTGTATTCGAAAGGCAGGTCTGGTTACTGGCGAGCGCGAGCTAGCGCGTCAACAACAACCACCGCTCATCGTCGTCTTCTTTTCCCGTACATCGAAGCGCGGTCATTCGCCTTCAGTACAATATACTATACAGGGTGTTTCATTTTAGCTGCACCAAATTTTAAAAATTGCCTGTGGCAGATAGCACAATTATAATCCTTGATCTAAACTACACGATGAGGCGGCCATTACTTCCACGAGAAATTAAAACGCCTAATTGAATAATTAACATAATTACGCTAATTATCTTTTCAAATAATTATTTTACGGCACATCTTTCAATCTACGAATTATAGCCGCTGAGTTCGCAAGGCGTTTCCACTTGGAACGAATTATCAGGACTGAACCAGTTTCGAGATATTAATTTTCAAAGTGTCCGATGAAATGCATGGGCGTTCCAGTTACTTTTGTGCTTCAATGCATAAAACAGCGTTTTCCTCAAAAAGTTACCTGGAACGCCCATGCATTTCGTCGGACACTTTGAAAATTAATATCTCGAAACTGGTTCAGTCCTGATAATTCGTTCCAAGTGGAACGAACGCCTTGCGAACTCAGCGGCTATAATTCGTAGATTGAAAGATGTACCGTAAAATAATTATTTAAAAAGTTAATTAGCGTAATTATGTGAATTATTCAATCAGGCGTTTTGATTTCTCGTGGAAGTAATGGCCGCCTCATCGAGTAGTTTCGATCAAGGATTATAATTGTGCTATCTGCCACAGGCAATTTTTAAAAAATTGGTGCAGCTAAAATGAAACACCCTGTATACAGGGTGTCCCATCTATCACGCAGCACGATTTAAAAATAGAGGAACGGCGTTGCGCGAAGTCAACCTAGTGCGTATTGTTTCCAGTACAGTGGAGTAGCCGCCAGTAATTTTTTCGTTACTGAGATTTAATTAATTATTTGTAATTAATTATCTAACTCGAGAAGTACTGTCCTAATTATCAAAGTGTCAATGAGAAAGTTGTAGAGCAACATGAAACACTCCCTATGCAGCTTTCTGTTGCTCAATACGTGCTGCATAAATCTGTTTTTCCGAGTGTGAAAGTAGCCCGCGAATACACGCAGAATTGCCGCACGACTGGCCGCTCGAGGCACTTTGCGTGTATTCGCGGGCTTCTTTCATGCTCGGAAAAACACTCTCTATCTCTCTATATATATATATATATATATATATATATAGTTTTTTTCCGAGCATGAAATATATATATATATATATATATATATATATATATATATATATATATGTGTGTGTGTGTGTGTGTGTGTGTGTGTGTGTGTGTGTGTGTGTGTGTGTGTGTGTGTGTGTGTGTGTGTGTGTGTGTGTGTGTGTGTGTGTGTGTGTGTGTGTGTGTGTGTGCTACGCCATTTCATACGTGTCCCAGTACAAAGACCGCCAGGTTGTGCCTGGGCACGGTAATAAAAATGATTACTAAAAGAGGTCTTGCTGTCTTCGTCTTAAACAATTTGCCTCAAATGTTTCCGCTGATGGCCGTTACTTTTCCTGAGCAACGTACTGAAACTGTTTTGAGGGCATGGCCGATCAGCTGGGTTGAATTCTGCGCCGTATTATTAAATTGTATGATACCTTACACTTGCTGACGCAGCAAGTGGAGCAGAAGCTCTCAGGCTATGGAGATATGTAATGGGCTGTTTTCGTGACGGTAGGCCTTTGCCCACAAACTAGAGCAAGAAGACTCTACAACCAGAAGCGCAAAATTTCGACGGAATTTCATTGGCGAAAATTCAAGTGAATATGTATAGCAAACTCACCGGATACAATTCGTAAATTGCAATAGGTGCCGTAAAGTAATTAATGAACAAGTTATTTGGTGAAGTTTTGTTAGTTAATTGAACATCTGTTTCGATTTCTTGTGCAAGCTCTGTCCGCATCTTTGAATATTCTAGCTCAAGGACTAGAATTATGTTATCAGCAACAGGCGATTTTGAAAAATTCCGGAAAACTTGAAGTGATCAACCCGTATAGGCGACGTATGACGTGCATCCGTTTGGCGTTAAAAAACACGAATACAAGAAGAAACAGCAGGATTTGAGTTTGAGGGGTAACGTGTTTGGTTCAGTGGGTGATGTGGTGGTAGGTGAAGGTCTGCGTGCCACCTGCAGGCCGTATTTTGTTTATATGAGGCCAATTATATACGTATACATTGCGTAAAAGAAAGCAGCTTAATCTATTTGTGCCAAAACACAATTTTGCATGATTTGGAACTACGTTTATTCCCCGCAGTTGAACTGTGTGCGTACCACAAGCCCATTCTTTCCGAGCTCTTCCGGTACGTTATTGGGAACTACACTTAGTTCGAAGGCGCAACGTCGTGCGAGACAAGCTTTGGGCTTCTCTAATGGTTGTAAAAACGTATTTTGTATTTGTGGTGACTAACCACAAACATATGCGGTTTTCCGTGAAAATGCATGGTTTAAAGCGGGGATACGAATGACAGATATATAATTTATGACATGAGCTAGCTCTTGTACATTATGTCTGCGTAAACTATGGCTCAATTTGCAGTAAGACATTTCCCAGTTGGGTGGCAGAGCTCACATTAATTTCTTCCCCGGTCTATCGCGATGGACCGCATGCGTGGATAATATGAACATCTTGGTTGGATTTGCCAGCTCAGCGATCACGTGGTACATCGCGATTTCGGATAGAAATTTTCCGAAGTAGTGACTGGGATCACTGCTTTCGGCCAGTCAGTCAGCTTAATTATCAGTGCGGGAAATACAAGATAAGATGTCAATGCCGGAACCGTACCAGCGAACTCAAGTTTACATTACCGCAAAACTACACTGTGGTAGTTCGGACGGCCCGGCCACCGCTCGCCGTGCGGTTCGGCCTTGTGCGAAAATGTTTACTTTCGCTAAGTGATGCGTCTGATTTGCGCTGCTAAGCCCGAACGCGCGGGGTCAAATCCCGGCCGCGGTGGCCGCATTTCGATGAGAGGGAAATACAAAACCGGCCGTCTACCGTGCATTGGGTGCACGTTAAAGAACCGCAGGTGGTCAAAATTAATCCGGAGACCCCCACTACGGCGTGCCTCATATAACCATATAGTGGTTTTGGCACGTTTCCCCACAATTTATTCATGTGGCTGATAAAACTGGGCCTAAGTAGGTACGGTAATGTACTTCAGTGACGGCATTTTTTGAAAGAAATGTAAGAGAGTCTAAACTCTTGCATGCGGAAATTCCACTGCGTGAGGAAGATCCTTAGAAATCGTTAATTTAAGCAAAATTTGGTGAGTTCCGTAGGCTTCCTTATAGGTTTAACTTCGCAAGTGGTTGGGTCACAATTTAGGCCCCCAATAAGCAGCGCGACTGCATGCATGGTTTGCGGCTGGCTTCATATACTATATTTCCCACACTGGATTTCTAGTTCCTAGGCTGTGTGATTAGGTGTTCGCGAAAGACAGCGTTTCAGCGCCTGTCTCCATTTCAGGCTTGTTAGAGGCTCTGTTAATATCTGTGTATTCTTGTTTTTGGAACCGGGTGATACTACTATCGCTTGTTTGAACGCCATCATAAAATTCCCAAAGGTTTTTATTTCGTATCGACTGCGTGTGTATTTTGCAAGAACTAGGTCTTACGAAAAATCAACAAGTAGCTTTGGTCACCGTGAGCGCTGAACACAAACTCGGTGTGTGTGTGTGTGTAGATCTCCGATAAAAGTACCAAGTCCGTAACAATATCTCCCAAGGATTTCAGCCCACATTTTTCTGAGCTCACCTCAGTACCTGTTTACCGCCATCATAAACCGTATTAACTACTCGTGCAATTGTAAATTTTCGTATTCCCGCATCAAGTGTAAACAAGTTCGCGAACTTTCACAGTCTTCGGGGTAACAAACCTAATTGTGCGAAGAAACTTTAAAAATTGCTCTATTCGTATGGCGTGGTTCATATAGCGAGGCAAGAGGTAATGCTCTTAACCTAAGAGATCTACGAGGAACTTGATGCAACAAGGCCAGGACGTTGCCGGAGGGTAAGCGTTGTGCATGGTTTACAATTAAGATAGCGAGAAAGGGATTTTTCTGTTATGCTTCTTCAACTCTCTCAATGGAAGCGTTGAGGTACTGCACAAATGGCTCTTTGCAAAGTGTCTCTCATCGGTGGAGGATCGTGAATGCGGATTTTATTTATCCAACGCGCATATGTGAGTGGGCCCGCGTGCATTTCATTTCCCGATCGCAATCATGTGACACACTCAAAAATGCTGCCTTCAACACGCTGCTTGTAAGACCGCGCGTCGGACAGGGGCTGCGGTGCTTCACTGAGGAAAGCGCCGACCGACGCTTTGAGTTCGCGGTCGGTGGCACTGCCCTCGTGTTTACAGAAGCGAAAGCGGTCGAGCGTAAAAGGAGACCCACAAGGCGCAGTCGTCGCTTTGTAGGCCATCCTTGCACTTGAGCAAGGGCCAATAATCGGTGCTTGTTTATACTTCTGTTTATTTTCTACCATGATTTCAAGCAAGACGCTTTCTGCGGCGTGTGAGTTCCGCCTTTATCAGAGTGTTGTTGCGCCGTGGATCGTGGTAGTCGTGCAACTTTTGCAAAAACGTTCTGACACATTTACCTGTTCACAACGCGGCATTGTTATGATGAAAGGCGACTGCGCGGTCAGTGTTTCACACCTGCCATCTGTCTTGCTCGGTCATCTTAAGTGAGGCCTAAAATAAGGAGCACGCACACGTGCACGAAACACGATCAGTGTTTCCAATGAGAGCTATATAGAGCGAGAAATAAATAAATATGGGCGTTGTATTTTTTTTCGCCCAAAAAACAAAATGAACGAAGTGCCCACTGAGCAAGGTTGACATTTGGGCGAGTTGGTAGGAATCTACGATAAAGTGAAGGTAGCGCGAAAGAAGAAGCACATACAAGGTCTGTTAGAAAAGTATCCGACCTTTGGCCGAAGAAAAAAAAAAAAAAACTGGCATAACTCGAGCGTTGGAAACCTAATCACCCTCAAAGTAGTCTCTTTGGGACTCCACACACTTCTCCCAGCGGTTCTGCTTTTGTTGGAAGCATTCCGAGAAGGCCTCTTTCGGAATGGAGTTTAGCTCAGCTGTCGTTGCAGCCATAATGGTCTCTCTTGTCTAAAATCGCACTACTTTCAAGGACCTCTTGATTTCGGGAAACAACCAGAAGTTGCAGGGGTCCATATCAGGAGAGTAAGGAGCCTGTTGAACTACAGGAGCCTGGTTTTTCGTCAAAAAAGTCTGAATCAAGTGCGAGGAATGTGCAGGAGCATTGTCGTAATAGATGCGCCAATTTCCTGTTGACCACAACTCCGGTCTCTTGCGCCGCACCGCGTCACGTAGGCGACGGAGGACATCCCTGTAGTACTCTTTGGTGATTGTTTGACCCTGTGGTGCGTACTCATGGTGTACCACACCGCGGGAGTCAAAGAAAGCAGTCAGCATCACTTTGACGTTGCTGCGCACTTGGCGGGCCTTCTTTGGTCTTGGTGACATGGAATGCTTCCACTGTGACGACTGGGATTTGGTTTCCGGGTCGTACCCGTACACCCAAGACTCGTCACCAGTGATTATGGTGTTCATGAAGTCGGGGTCACTGTTTGTGGAATCCAGCATGTCCTGTGATACACAAAGTTGCTTTTGCTCCACCGTGAGCTGCTTCGGCACGAATTTCGCCGCAACTCTCTTCATGGCCAAATCTTCGGTCATAATGAAATGTGCAGAAAAAGAGCTGATGATAACCTCTTCCGCAATTTCTCGGATAGTCACACGACGGTCCCGCATCACCACAGTGTTCACTTCGGCAATGACCTGGTCATTTCGGCATGTTGATGGCCGACCGTAGCGTGGCTCGTTCTCCACCGATGTGCGGCCGTCTTTAACCGGTTGTACCACTCCTTAAGCTGTCTGCTGCACATAGCATCGTCACCGAAAGCCGTCTGAATCTTCCGAATGGTTTCCACATGGCTGTCGCCCAGTTTCTGGCAAAATTTGATGCAGTAGTGCTGCTTCAGTCGCTCCATCATTTTCCTTGCAATAAAAAAAACGACGAGAGCACGGCGCGCTACCTCACTCAAACGCTGCGTCCCTGCGACTGACGCTATTGGCAGGCAGGAAAACATTCGCGCATGCGCACAAAGGTTCAAGGTCAGCTGATGTAAGCGCGCTTGTTTCATATCCATCAGGCGATCGCAAAAAAAAAGGTCGGATACTTTTCTAACAGATCTCGTATAATGAACGTGGTGTCCATTCTTCAACGTCCTTGTTCTTTCGCGCTACCTTCCCTTTAACACGATGCCCACTGACTTTTTTTTTCTGTAGCTGCTATGAGAAACCTAATAAACCTGCAGTGTTCATTTTCGTATAATGACGACTCCTGCGTATGTTCTTTAGGTTCTTGCATTCTGCTCAATTCTATAGCTAAAAAGAGGGTTGAGAGCAAATAACAAATGACGCTGTTTTTCCTCCCTCACAAAGCGCACTTTTATTCTGAGCGCTGTGGATGATCAGAGCGCCGGGCGCCAACCGCCAAAATACTCCGGCCGATTACTATAGTTGCTCGAGCCTGACCCGGCGCTCACATAGCAGTATTTTTCATGTGTGACTAAAAGGATGCTGCTGATATCGCAGGCGTTAGAAACCGCACAATCCGGACATAGACCCGTGCATGTGAGACGCTACTTCCGAGAAAATTCCGCGAGAGCAACGAATGGAAGGAAGCGCGGAAGTTGAGCGCCACTCCTGGAGGCGGACATTGCTGCCTTTCGCTTCTTGCGGCTACCGTGGTGACGGCAGTGTGCGTCCGCGCACGGCACCTGCGCAGATTGTGCCGATCTGACTTTACGGCGGGAGCAATCGGGCTCGCCGATGCGCGCCGTGTACCACATATCCAAGCTTGCATGCGCGCCTATGGGAGCAGGCAGCCGCGGCCGTAATCACCCGCCGGGCAGTGGCGCGCTGCGGCGAAAGCTGCGCACGCAGCGGAGGAAGTGTGCGCGCGGAAGCGTGCAGGACGGCGGCCCCGCAGGAGTCGCATGGCTGACCACCGGCCCGGGCGGCTCCGTGGGCGCGACGCACCCCGGAGGTGGATGGGCGGGGGGGAGGGTGCGCTCCTTTTCCTTCGGAAAGTCAAACTTCCTCATGAAGCGCACACACAATCTTTGCCATGCGAATGGTTGCGGAACGCGCAGGTAGTCACGCCGCGCCCCGGGCATTAATCGGGACACACTAGAACATGGTCGCATAGGATACCAATAAACCGACGAAATAATACTTACTCGTAGCCACCGTGCTCGTAGCTCACCCAGATGTCGAAGCACGCGTGGGATTAACTTGTAGCTGCGTAACGGACGTTCATGTATTCATGCCTATATTGGCGGTGTCAGCTAATGAGTGCTCTCCGAGTCTTTCACTTTTGTCTGTTTTACCAATTTCAGCTGTGTGAAGACCAAAGGCACTGCAAGGTCGCTTAGGGAAAAACTATTTGTATAAAGCACAATGTGCTCGCGAGTTCATACAGTGTTAAAGTTTCTGTTTGGGAAAACCGTGGAGGTCGGTTAGTGGCCTGCACGCAGAAAGGCTTGACCATAAAAGTGCACGAACGAAGTTTCTTACTTGCTGAAGTCAGGAAAACGTTCGATTACACGTTGCTTAAGACGCGACATCCCATCGCTTCCATGTGGCTTTCCTTTGGCGCACTAAACTGCTCAAAACAAAAACACTTGTTGAGGCGCAGAACTTAGGGTGGGCTGTGGCTCAGAGAGTTTAAACTGAGCATCGCTCTTCCACAAAAGAAAACGCTCCAATGCAGCTGCGTCGCAGACTGTTACGAACATCTTACACTTAAATCGTAAATCTTAAAAGTGCGGCCGACACTTTCCACCTCGTGTGGATTTGTGCAGGGATTATACGCATCATCGACGGAAAAGCATCCAGAACATCCCGCATGGATGGCCGGCAAGTTCGCAGCAGTGGAATAGACCAAGCAGGAAACCAGGGCACAGAAAACGCATATTGGACTCCCTCATGGACTATCTGCAAGTAGACACTCATGTGCTCTTAACTCAACCCCCTCCATAGAGCCTCATCCCCTTTCCCTTCGTCTCCAGATGGTAAGTACTAAGAAAAAAAAAACATTTTTACAGCCACCACCAACGAACCACCTAGCGAACTCTATATAGGCTCGAGCTGAAACTATAGCCTTTAGTTGGTCAGCCGCGTTTGTGCCTTGCTCCTTGCACTCGTCTATGGTAGGTAGGTAGCAAACTTTATTGACGTCCTGAAGTAGTCACCCCTCGTTTTCATGAAGAGAGGACCGCGGGCCGCTCCCACAAGGCCAAGCCTCACCGCCGCATCGTGGGCCTTCTGGACTGCCTTGAGTTAATCGAACCAGTCATGACTCTTTATCAGTAAATAAAATGTGTCTTGCGGGATCCCTTGATCCGTGTGATCCTGTAAAGTGGGGCACTCCCAGAGCATATGGTTAAAATCGCTGTATCCGCCGCAGTCGGGACACGAAGGGGAGACCTCCGTGAAACGACTATAGATCGAGAGGCTGGGATACGAGTGCGTTTGTAATAACCTAAGCGCAACCGATTGAGGCCGTGATAGATTTCGGTGGGGCAACGGAAATGCCCTGCGAGCAAGTTGATAATGCTTTGTGACTTCGTTAAAGGTGGAGAGTAGGTCCCTAAAGCGGGGGGATCCGCCACGATCGGACCAGACCCGTCGCGGGCCCCGCCCGGTGCACCGGTCCCAGATAGCCCGGCGCGGCAAGCCTATGCAATTTGACATAAATTATACATACATATGTAATTTACATATGTAATACATACATATGTAATTTACATATGTATGTAATGTAATTACTCGTCTATGTAATTTTTTTCTGCCAAAGGAACACGGACGGACCAGCCCGATATGTAACATATATTTGTCAAATGTGCTACAGCGCTAGTGACGAGCGACAGCGGACTGTGACACAAACTTGGCATTGGCTTATCTGTCAGGGTGGTTGGCCCTGTTATTCACTTTTCACACTTCTTCACATTGTAACAAAGTCATATAGCGTTGCGAACTTATACCTGCTTCCTGCTTATACGTTGCTTCTACCTGCTTCCCTTGATTTGTTGTGAATGTTTGGCACGAACATTAAAAATGACTGTGCCGGAGGTATGGATGCCTTCCAAAATTTTGAAACACCGGAGGAAAGCTCGGCGTATCTCAATTTCTTGATAATTGAAATACCGTGCACCCAATTTTTCAATGTTTTTCGTGAAACAGAAGGTCTTAAGCAGTTTAACGGCATAATCCAGCCATTCTCGGAAATATCTGCAACGTTTTCCCTCCTGGTTGTTTTTGTAGAGGTAGAGACTGACGCAAGTGCACACGCCATACAATCGCGTTTGAGGCCTAGCTATCAGGTATATTGTTCACCTTGACAACAAACATGACTGTTGGCAGTGACTTTAGGCGGCCATTTCGTCACAACGTTAGGGGAGGGAAGTAAGGTGGGTCTTACGAAATCGAAGCTTTGCCTTGTGATGGAGCCACATAAAGCTTTTTTACAGGTGTAGGGCTCGCTGATCGGGCAGGGCAGCTGGGAAAGTGGTCACAACCACAGTCGGGCGAGCGAAGCTCTCTTTGTTTGTTTTTTTCCCATGCATTGAAACGTCATAGAGTTCTGACGTACTAGTTCTAAAATTTTGCCAATATACTCGTTTATTTACAATCCCTCCGTTAAATATCGACCGCTCTTCCTGTGTGGTCCTTCCCGGGTTTCGGCACCATTTCGTAGAAACCCGCGAAGGACCGCACAGGAAGAGCGGTCGATGAGAAAACATGGCGTTCAATGGAACAACAGTCACGATAACGATGATGATAGCAGGTGAGCGAGGAAGTTTTTAAATCCTCACTTGTCTAGGAAAGGCCTTCAGCCTCAGCCTGATTGGCAATAATGCTGCACTTTTTCGCGACTCCGGATTACGGCACTGTGCAACTGTTCCTAAGCTGCAGGGCAATTCACAAAAAGCTCCTACGCTAGAAGTGTTCGTAAGAGCAAATGTCATTCAATCCTTGTGTTAGACTGTAGACATATTATTGGTGAAGGCGGCCGACCAGTGGCAAACAGCGCTCCAAAACGAAAAGCTTTGCGAATTCGGCCCTAGATGCCTGAGTGTGGCGTCGATCTACGTTAGCCCTTCACAACAGGTGTTGATGCAACTTTCTTCAAAGACATTTGCAAGTGACCAACCTCTCCACGAATTCTCTGCGGAAACTTCAATACAAACTATGCACACTGTGGGGACAATCTTGTCGAGGTTCGAGGGAACGAGCTTGTTGAAGCCTTGGATTATCTGGTATTCTGTGTGACAAATGATACAAAGCGAACATTCTTTTGGCATCCATGCTAGGGCAGTGTCATTGATTTCGTATGCACTCAAAGATGTGATGGAATCGTCGTCGACAGCTCCGGATCCGATTGGGCAACGACCACATCCATTTCTTTTTTTTTTTTTTTTACAAACGCAGCTGATTACCAGTTGAGTGACCGGCGACTCTCCTCAGTTAAGCGCTGGGAAGATTCTTGACGCGTGTTCTCTGTATCTTCTTGCGGACATGCGCAGCAAGAAAAGCGGCCAACATTGTTCTAAAATTCCCCAATCATTTTACAGTCCCGGATTTAAAGGCTAAGAACCTCTGTGCGACTCGCAAAATAGCAGAGCGTAAGTAATTGAGGAAGAAGACAAGGAGAACCGTTACTGAAGACGGACTATTACAGAATAAGTTCTGCGATTTTCAGGTATGCGAAAAAGTTAACAGGAGACCAATGGGCACCATTTGGTGTCGTGTTGTCTGTCTTTACCCTGACGAAGTGAGTGTGTGGTGTTATCAGCACCCTTGCTGGGAGTTTCGCTTGCACTGACTTTTGAAGCCCTTGTCCTTGAAGCTAAGCGAAACTCTCCTGTTTTGAGCAGACAACATCGCTGTGGTACAGTCAAGTGGTCGATAAACTGGGAAATGGGCTCCCTGCCACCAAATGCTTGTGAATCGGCCTACGGAGCGAAGATACGAGTTCTCAAGCTATGATGCCTGGAACACCGGCGACATTCCACATGCCTAGATAGTGGGTTGAGTGATGCCTATTCTGAAGCCCTGGAAAGATGCCGCTGACCTAGTCTCGTATAGGCTAGCCTCACTAACAGCTTGCGTAGCGAATGTTTTACATAAGTTGGCCTGCGCAAGGCAGAACTGATTTGTTGTACAGAAAGGAAAACTTCGACCATGTATGACTGGATGTCGGCTTAGGCTCTGCTCACAACAGTGTGCTTGATCAGCAGAGAGAGCCACATTGAGTGACATAGAAAAGATGGTTTTTCTACACTCACCATTTTCGTGGAAATTTCTAAAGTATGTGACTTCGTGCTACAGTCCGGTATCAACTGGGAGCCATGGAAATCCCTGGCAACGCCCTGGTCAGCTTGGAGGCACTTTGAGCGAAGAGAGTTGTATATCTCGCGGTGTGCTCCAGGGGACTTCTTGATCTCCCCTATTGTTCTATTTCCTTGACTGGCCCACCGAAATCAGTTAGCTTTGGTCCAACGTCAACCAAAATGTCAACATCTTCGTGCTGATTGCATTTGTATATACTTAGACACCAGGCTATCAGCACAAGCGGCACACTGAGCTTGTGACCAGCCTGTTTTTTTTTTATCAATTACCGCTGTCTCCATCGGAGAGCCAGTATGAACTTCTACAAGTTGTCCACGCGAATGGCCTCTGCTTTGCAATGGGCTTCCTCCAATCAGCTCTAACGCAGGGTTTGCCTTCACCAAGACGTTGTCATACTCACAGATACAAAATCTGCGCCTGAGAAACTATCTTGTGGATTTCCTTCAAACAATTTTTGTCGGCATTCGCTGGTGCTATACCTAGAGAGCTCGGAAGAAAAAGGTTTTAACCAGCTTTCACTGGATACCTTCCTACAAGGATATATCTGGTAACGAAAGAGCAGATGGACTCGCGAGCGAAACACTGTTGAAGTCTTCTGAAGTCAGAGTGCCCGAAAATGACCAGCTCTCTAAGGAGACAATTCATTGCCTCCATCTTGATTCCGCAACATGAACCATGTGCAATTAAAGGGTTCAACTTAAACGAAGCTATGTTTTTGTATAGAATTCGTACAGCATCGACATGCACTCCTAGCGACGTATTTTGCGACAATCACTTTCGGCGATACTATCACCTTCGCCTAACGTGGTGCTTAACCAGCCAATCAGCTTATCCGGTTTCGCTTAACCAGCCAACCATCGCGCGCCTGACGGCCGAGGCGATATTGACGCCGAAAGTGATCGTTGCAGAATACGTCCCCTGCGTGGGCTTGCAAGACTGGGCGTGTTAATTTGCCCCTCTACAGATAATGCAATGATGTTGGTGACGTGTTTCAGAGAGATAATGCATTTTACAAGAGAAAAGGATTTGTTTATGGGTGTGTACAAAATCTAGTGTTCCAAGAAGGGCCGTGCATGATGGTGGTGGTGGCGGTGGGTGTCGTGTCATGTTCTCTTATTTTTACGCGAGAACTCGTGGACGTAAGTGGTAGCGCACTTTGTGTTCTGGGCAGCGGGGCTCAAGTGGAGGAACTGCCGGCACCGACAGCCACGCTACCACCACCATACGCCATTTCTTTGCCTCTTCCAATTTTTAAGCATTTAAATATTGTGACAAATGACCGATGGGTTAAATACACCCGTAAAATCGACAAGAAAACGCGTGCCTTGCCTGCACGTTTACGTTTATATCTGTTTTTGTGCTCGCACACTTTTCCCTCTACCTCCATTCGTGTTCGTTAGTTGCACTTCGCTGCAATCGCTTCCTCGAGCCTGTGTTTTTCCTCTTCTCAAGGATGTTTGTTTAGCGGCCGTCGTCGTTTATGTCCGAGAAATGTCAGAGGTGCCCCATGTTTATATTACTAAAATTGCGTAAATACTGGTCTCTGTGTCTGGAAATTTCAATTGGGTTCCTTTTTCTCAGGCCAAATAGTCAATCACTCGGGATCAACTAAGTAAAAATGCAGCTAAGCACCATTAAAAACAGCATGTGCGGCATTCGCATGCCAGTGCTTAGGGTAGTATTTACGATTTCGGTTAAAGCGAAAGAGAACAGGACGCACGTGTGTTGGCGTGCGTGCGCTTTGTCTGTTTGTCGCGACGTGCGAATTATTAACCGGTAATGTTTTTCACTTGAGTTGTGTATGCTAGTCTCGAGGAATTCTTTCGAATAATCAAATTATTAAGATTCACTGAAATAAAATCTGACACCTAGTTAATGCGCTGAGCGCAGCACAAACGCGGTTTGTTACATTCGAACAGAGACACCCGTTATCCTTTCTTTATTGTGTAGCATTATATTGGAACAAACTGGGTGACAGTTCGTGCTAGGACAAGACAGTGAAGGTCGTTTCACCGAGAGGGTACAGTGAGAGAAGGTTGTGTCGGGTGCATTCCAAGCCTTCCTCAATGCGTCATTGATATCGAGGATATATTCCTTTTTGTTTAGCCTATTTTTTTTCTTCTTTTATTCTCCCGTCGTGCGGTTTCGCGACAACCTTACGTAGGGTTAATGTACCCTTACACGTATACCGACTTTTTTTTTTTCTAACACAGTTCCGAACTGAGCCAGGTCGCCTTGCGCTGGTAACTGTCGGGGGCGTTTTTGCCTCGCCATTGTTAAAGATACGCAGAGACGCAGTTTGCTGCAAGAGCGGTGAGCGGACCAGTTGCCGCTTCGCTGCTGTTGGAACAAAGACGCCGAGCGTCGGCCGCGCGAGAAGTAACGTGGGGTTGCAATTGTATGGCGTAAAGGCTTTGTTGTTGTTTTTTTGTTGAGATAACCACCATGACAGCCTGCCGTGACAGTGACAAATAATCAAAAAAATACGATGAAAGTGAATGCATTTATTGCTATATGTTAGACGCATGCAGTTTATATACCTCGCATAACTTGTGAACAATATGTGTCCTTCAGCTTATCGTATAGTTGCCCGTAGCTTTTATGTACCATGGGAGTGGCAGGTCATAAGTGTATGTTGCCGTGGACACGTACACCCGTGAACAAAAAATATACGAACCACAAGCGGAAAGAACTGAATTTATTCGCAACGCAGACATGCAAACTGAAATTGAGGAGTGCACCGGTAATTTCACAATGCCTAGTTTTCACTGCAGTCCGCAACCTCAAGTTGCATGCGAGAGAAGCGAAGAAAATCGGTTTTATCGCGGAATCCCTTGTCCATATACTTTCGTTCAAGGCTGTACGTATGTATACGTAAGAACGTACGTAGGAACGGTGTATGCTATAAGAACGTTGACATGGGACCTTAAAACCTGTAACGCTCTAAATCGATTTTTTTTACGAACAAACTCATGTGCAATCACATACTATTTGTTCCAGGGTTTCAGGCGTCTGACAGTGGAACTGCCAGGCGCCTGAAACCCGTTCAGGGATATTAGTGCGGCCGATGAGATAAATGTTCGTAGCGGCAGGTGAAAGCAACGTTTAGACGAGTCCTGTGTCGCGAAGATTCCCGGCTTCGCGTAACGTTAAAGGATGTAATGAATTTCCCATCTAGATCGTAAGATCGAGGTTTCTGTGGACGTTGTCAGCATGAGCCATGTACATTGTCGTAAGGTCATGCACGAGTGACGTGATCATCGAGTTGGTATCAGGTCGCGAGTAGGCAATAAGCACTGCATCAGAGACATAGAAGGCAGAACTTGCTTCACTGTCAGCGAGTTCATTGCCGATCACGCCACAGTGACCAGGCACCCATTGAGACGCGATATCGCGAAGAGCTCTGTGATATCTAAAGCCGGATGAACGTTATTCATAGTCGTTAGCCACGACGCTATATATTAATTAAATGTTAATTTAATTAATATACAGTTAATGTATTTATTTAGTTAGTTACCCATATTGATTCATAAGGACACAGTCGCTCGCTCGGCACCTGCAATCAGCTTTGTGACCTCAGCGCTAGTAGACAAGCTAGGTTACGGCATCCAATAAAGGCGCTGAATGTGCATTCCAAGCCCTATCAACGACAATATACTGGGCGTCTCACTCAACTTGAGCCAGACTTTAAGAAAAGTAGCCGTATATCTTGGTCGAATGTAACCAACGGCATAATGTTCACAGTCATCGTGGGTTGCTCATAATAGTTTGTGTAGTGCACTTGGTTACCTAATTACATAAGTCCAGTTATGCAAAATTTCAAGTATTCATTTTATGGCATAAGTCGGATTTGGAAAATGCCTATAACGCGTTCAGAAGCATTCATTGAAATTACCTCCATGATGTTATCACTTACTTGATACCTTTTCCAGGCTCTGAAGGAAGGCCGCCAGATATAAAAAAAAAGACAGAAAAAAGAAAACATCACTATTGTTTTGCGCACCTGAACTCAGCCCTCTCACGTGCATTTTTGACAAGCGACGGTTGCATGTTGGCCTAAAAAATATGGGCGATCATTACTTTGTAAGGGTTCTTGGGCCAAATTTAGAAAACTTTTTGTTCGTAAGAACTGTTTGCCATTGGTCAGCCGCCTTCGGTAATGACGTGTCCAACATCGCGATTGGCCGGCACCTGCTCTTACGAAACGTTCTAACGTAAGCATTTTTTGCGAATGCGGACCTAGAAGAGAACACATCATGGAAACATCATCATTTGGCATTTATGAACCCGCTATTCCATTTACGAGCAGGTATTAATTTTTCTTTTTGCATAACTGAAACTTAATCAGCTAACTATATAAGCGCATTACGCGAACTATTCAGAAAAAGCTCAACACGGCTGCGAACAACTTGCCTTTGGTCCCATTCGCCTACGATGTGCCGCCTTTTCTTTTTTTCTTTTAACGTTCGAATAAGGTTACGCGACACGTCCAACGTGTCGTAAGCGAGTGGTCCTGAGCGATGAGCGTTGCCGTGGCTCTCGAGGCGCATCCTGGTGTTCTCTTGGTAGTCATTCGGGGCACTTGATAATTAATAAGGTTTGTCAAGGGACTAATTGGTCTTTTATTCCAGAGTGAAGATTGCGCTACATACGCGTAGATGTTGCTAAGAGTACAAATAAAGCAGCAAACGAAAACTAAGTGGGCTTCGTTGTCGTCTGGTCCTTTCTTCGCAGTTTCCCCCTTAGAAACCTGCGTAGCGCAACTTCACTCTGGCGCGATTATAATGTTGTTTTTTCTATACTGTCAGTGCCCGACGAGTTACGTCAGCCCATCTTCATCTCCGTGCCGATCTCTCGACTCACGGCCACATCCTTCTTCAATTCGTCCTTGCGAACTGTTTGATGAATTGTTGATTTTTCTTTAATTAAAAGTAAAATAGCTACAGCACACAAATTTCAATACGACATGGTTTGCGTCTAGCAGAATTTTATGCTACGCTTCTGTTTATCGCTGATCACATAAAAGATAATATAGGCAAAACCCACTGACGTCGCTCGTATACGTCAGCACTTCACACATTGCATGATTACTTTAACTCTGGTATGGTTTAGTTGCCGGGACGGATGAAGGTTTAGATAACGCGAACATCCGTCCTTTGTCTTACATTCAGCTGGCTCCATTTCCGTGACTTGCGATGGAGCAGGAAACATCAGCTCTAGCATTCGCAAAGCTTATCCTGCGTGAGAGCGTTTCCTCATTGGCTGCGTTCAGGCGTTCGCCACTCGTGATAGCGATCGGCGTGAGAACGACACGATCGCTGCGGCGACAGTCATTCGCGGAAGTCACATGCGTAAGATAAGCTTTGTGAACGCGGGTCCTCTTAGAGTGTCCCAGCTAACGTTAACCAAGCTGTTAATCGAAAAAAAAAAAAACACGAAAAAATTGTCGCGCGAATGGCCGCTGGAGGCACTTTGCGTGTATTCGCGGGCTTCTTCCACACTCGGAAAGACACTTTTATGTAGCACGTATTAAGCAACAGAAATCTGTATCGGGAGTTTCTCATGTCGCTCTACAATTTTGTCATTGACACTTTCAGATAATTATAATAATTGTGAAGTTGATTAATAAATTAAGACTAATTATGCAATTAGTCGGAATGCCAAATATATTCTGAGTATCTCCAAGCGACGGCAAACAACATTACCTTGGTTCTGCCCCGCTACGTGGCATTTGCATATTTTTAAATCTTGGTGCATGACAGTTAACACACCCTGTATACGTATGCTCCGACGCTGTATCCAATCTATTTAGTAAAAATATGATATATATTCGGGTATAACAGATTTCATGTCACAGGTGTACGTTTCCACCGTTCACCGGTGGTGAGGGTAGTGGTGTTGATGCTACAGGCGGGATTAGCCTGGCAGACCAGGCCGGCTATGGCTCCGTCTGAGCATGCCTTCCATGCGCCAAATACGTCACCATGCGTCCATCAGTCCTGTCTCTCGTAGAAATGTGAGAAACATGCGTGACACTTTCTTGCGCACTATCCGCGGTCCTTCCGGGAACACGATCGGTCACCGGAAGCCGTTTATTTGTTTGCGTCAGCCACCTTCTTTGCACGCAAAAGCAGGGCGCAGCGGCTCGCCTTTGCCGCCGCGCAGCGGCCGGGGACGGTCGCTGCGACGGACGATAGCGGAAGTCGTATACCGATAAGCAACCCCTCGGTTTCGATGTGGCCTCTCGACTTCCGAGCTGTTTTACACCGTGCTTCCGAGGCTGTCGCGGCGCCGTGTGTCTGATAAACTGTGTAACCTGCACGAGGCAGCTATAGTACACGGCGGCACGCTCCCACAAACCCGTGATCACCACTAGACGGTACTCGGCTTCCCGCGCTTTGTGCATCCAGATTCAACGGATGCTGCACACGTGCGCGTCCCACAAGGCGTTGTCGTTCTCAATCTCCAACCGACTTCAGAACCGATGGCGATTTCGTTGTTTTCTCTCGTGCAGCGAGACCGCGTTCACACTGCCTTCATGCGCCGAGCCCGATTCCCTCGGGAGCCGTGCTCGGCGGAACCGCAGTGTCGCAATGAGCGGGCCTTAGAAAACGAGAGCGAGGCGTTGGGGGGAAAGGGACGGTCGCAGTGGGCTCGGCAAGCCATGCGCGAAAGCGGCGATTCACTGTCACGGTCCGGCTGCCTTGTCGAGTCGCCGCGGGCGGCGAGGCTGCCCGGTGCGCCAAACGCACCGGCATCGCGAGACGAGGCGCCATGTCCTTGCCTCTCTCGCACACGCAGGCGAGCGCGGCGCTGAATAAACAAACGTCGCTAACTATAGGCCGGTCTGCGGGAGCCTGCGGCTGCTTTTACCATTGAGCGCCTCGCAGCGGCGTCGGCGGCGCGTTTGTTTGCTAATAGAGACGCAAGAAAGCGAAAGACCGCCAGGGAAGAGGCTGCGCGGAGATAACGGAAATGACTTCCTTGATGAAATCGCACCGCGGCCTCCGCGAAAGCGGCGCGGCGCCTGGAGCCGCTGCGAAGAAAACAACGCGTCGATTGCGTATAGAATGAACGAAGAAAGGCAAGCGGCGCATGCGCGCGCACTGTAATCAAAGCCGACACGCCAGCCAATCAAAAGAGCATCCGCGTGTGCTGCTTGACTGCGACATTTGGGTGGCAGGACGAGTCCCGTATATTGTGCGGGACAAAAATACGCGCACGGTCATTCTGCACGTGAAAAAAATCGGTAGTTTTCTTCTTTGTTCGTGCGTTCTTGCGCGCAAGCGGGCGTATGGGAGTTTTTGGTCACGCCTGACTGCCAAGATAGCGATACGGCAGCACGTTTCTATAGAGATAATTGGTAACCACAGTTCGCCGGGCTCTAGGCGTCGCACCTCATAGCCTACGTAGAGGCGGCATCCATACGTCCTCGTTAGTACCCAAATAGGACACGAAGCTGTAAACCAAGCCCTATGCGCTCTCTTTCTGCAAATGCGTTTTTTTTTTTTTTATTGGGGAAGGGGGGGGGGGGGTTCTTGCTTTTGTTTTTGCATAAATAGCCTTTAAAGCTATGTGCATGCTTTATTGCGAAGATATGCGCAGTATGCGTCTACCATTAAACGAAGCTTAATATATCAATTATCTTGATATATCGATTAGCTTAATATATCGATGTTGAAATAATGTCCTTTTTCATGTAAGGCATACTGCATCAGATAAGTACTATTTGATCCGAAAATCTCCGTAGCCCGGAAGTAGCTGGTGCTATCAGAAGGCGGGGGAAGGATCTCGCCTTCTGAAGATAACCCCGATCTTATCAAGGCGCTTCAGCCATTTATAGATGACTCAGGACAACTACGATAATAGCATGGCCCCGAGAATGTGACTTCTGAGGCGGAGCGTTCAGATCTTCAATGTTTTGTCTGACGGGTAAACGTTATCGGGATCGCCGGCAACCACCCGATCTGGCGCCAGTTGACGATCTAGCATCGACGGCGATAGCTCACTGGGCCACTATTTTGTAGCGATGCCTTTCGCTCGATTATATGCCACTCTTATCATCCACCGTTCACGGCCGGCTGATCGCATTGATAACGCGGGCGGGGCGTCGCTCTGACCACTGACAAAGCGCGAAAAGTGCGAAAAGGAATATCATCGGAGAATGAATCGCTACAAAATCGCACCCCTGGTCACATTCACCGGTAGCTGATCCACGATTCCTATCGGTATGTCGGCGATCCTGACAACGGGTCAGATAATGGCATACTTTAGCAACCCACGTGATATAACAATCTAACTTTCCTTATCACTCTTTGAGTTTCCAATTAAAAAAAAAACCTTCATATGCAATATAACTTCATAATAGAATAACAAGGAGGGTAAGAAAGGCCAAAGCTGACTATTACTACAATCTTTTCTTACATACGTGAAAATCACATCCTGAGAACGTATGGAATTTCATAAATAACGCACTTGAAACATGCAAGTCTGCGCAACCCGACCTTTCCTAGTATAGACTTATCAAACTAATCTATTTTGGGCACTGCAATCTCAGAACATTTTAATCATTATTTCACAAAAGCTGCAACATGCAACACCGTCCCTGATGGTGCATGTTCTTCTGTTTCCACTCCAATCAATGACAACATTTTTCTGAGACCCATAGATTCCACGAAAATTTTCACATTTCTCTCAATAGAAACAGTGAAGCTGCTGACGTCAATAGTATGCAAATTCACCCCATAAAATACATTCTTGACCTGATATGACCCCCCCTCCCCCTTACCTCGCGCACATATTTAATTTTATGCTCTCGTTAGGGGTCTTCCGTACTAATATAAAGCGCGCTAAAGTTTCCGTTATATTTAAAGGAGGCGATAAACATGACGTGGTGAACTGCAGACATATATCTATTCTACCAGATTTTTTTTTCGGAATGCTTATAAAAGTAATATTGTCACGACTAGATAATTGCTTTACAACACGTAATGCCATATACATTTGTCAGCACGGATTTCATAGAGGTATCGCCACAAAATCAGCATTGCTCAAGCAGAAAGTAATTACTTAGAAAATATGGAGGCAAACCGACTGACCCTGGGTATATTTGTGGATTACAGCAAAGTCTATGATTCTCTAAAACATGACCTCCTTCTGAAAAAGCTCTATCTATATGGCATACGAGGAATTCCTTATGACATTCTATAATCACATACTATCAACTGTGAACAATGCGTTGTTGTTAACGGCTTTGCGTCATCATTTCGGAAAATCTGCTCTGGTGTGCTTCAGGGGAGTATATTGGGCCCCTTTTTACTCGACGTTCGCGTAAACGATTTAGCCCTAATTGATAGACACGCACCACTCACTCAATATCTAAACGATACCAGCATATTCGTTACGTCATATAATGTCATAGATATATTTTCAATGAGAAATGACGTCCTGTCAAAGCTCCAGGATTGATCTGAAAAAACAAATGGCCTGAAAATAATCATTTGAAATCATAAGCCATACTTTTTGCACCGGAAATCAAGTCCATACCTGCTCATTGAAGTCTGAGGCTTGGCTCCGTCCCCACTGACATAGTCGAAGAAAATGAAGTTCTAGGCATGGTTTTTTCTAGTCGAATGACTTGGGACTCTCATATTGACTATCTGTCCAGGAAGTTGTCCAAAGGAGTTGGCGCACTTTACCGATGCCGCCACTCTCCTGACAAAAATTAAACTCCGAGTATTCCATTCAATTTTCCGATCCCGTTTAAAATACTGTGTATTAGTTTGGCGACAACCACCAAGCAAAATAGTAACAGGCTGCCAATACTCGAAGAGAGAGAGGTATTCGCTGCGTCAACCATGTTCCCTATCAACATCCCCCAAAACAATTATTTCAACAACCTAAAATCATAACTATAAAACAGCTACATGCCTACCGTCTCCTATATGCCATTACACTTTTCAGATAAACGCTGTCAAGAGTTCTTGAGAAATGACTAACATTTAAAAGAATCTCCTCATTTCTTTCACGCTCGAAGACCACGGAGATGGCTGGTACAGCGTCGTCGAACAAACTATTAAGCATGAAATGCTTTTAGCTCCCGTTGTAGGCGAGCTTCATGTGGCCTTGGGCCAGAAGCCGGAGCCGTTATCCGGGCACTCAAACGAGAACATCCGGGCATCGTTGCGAGAACAACACGAGATCATCCGGGCAACCAGCCAAAAGTTAAGACAATGCGGTCTCTGGCCCCCAACCCTTTGTACAGGACCGCATTACATACACTAGTTACTGCCGAAACAAGTTACAAAAAATATTGCTTCCAAGTTCTTCCTGATGTTTGTTCACAATACCACTCAAGCTGTAACTTCTAGTACGCTGAAATTTGATTTGTCATTTCCAATGGCGGCGTTCAAAAGGCAGACACAGTGCTCCATACACTTGATTGTCATCTTTTGGCGCAGAGACAGGGTTGCCTGTGCTTTTTTCAACGTCAGCGGTCCGTGAGTTCTGCGGCCCGGGTTTTTCGCTGCCTCCTTCGAGAGATGGCGCCACGCTGCGTGACTAGGCCGGCAGCGTCCTGCGCACCGCGGATAGTTGTTTGGCCGAGACGAGACTTGCAGCGACGTTCAGTTCAAAACAGGTTCATTTCGGCTCAGTAAGCTTTCAGGCCTGCGTCGCGGCACCAGTCTGCTTTGCCGGTAGCCATTTCATGCTTATATCTTCTCTCGATTACGGGAGAGCCAGCATTTGTTTTGTTCAATCGCTAACGTACTTAGTCCCCGCATTCTTGAATAAGTTATGTTGGCAGTTGAGTAGTGAGAGACTTTCACCATTGAGGCTGAAAGATATGTTTGTAGAAAATGTTCTTAGTTTGTAACCCCCTCCCCTCCCCCCCTGAACGACTGTACAATAGACCGGCTTGTTAAAAACGTTACCTTGTGTTAAAACTCTCAAGCTCTTTCTTTCCTTCCTTCTTTCTTTTTTGACATGTGTATTCATTTATGTATACAATACGTTGTATTGGTTGCACTATATTCAGTTCCTTTAGTTGTATTGTGCTGTGTGATTGTATCAGGGCACCTATCTCCTCGTTTAGCATCGCATACGTACATAGTTGTAATGCCAAGTTGCCTATTTTGTTTACCTGTACGGTTATATATTATGCAACATTTTGTATGCATTTCTGTGTTTGTCACCTGCCAGTGGCTCCTTGGCCCCGTCAACCTGTTTTATACAGCTTTCTTCTCAAGGCGGTCACAAACATTTTCTAAATGTTGGGTAAAAAATATAAGTAAAAATATGTTTATACAGCATCTCGCACTGAGTTTTAGCAGAAATTTAGATTATTTCCGATGATGAACAGATGCCACTTGATTTTCTGGAGAGCCGACGAACTGTCCTGCGCACTCGTACATACAGAAACTTGCCCTCTTGTTAGTGTCTTAAATTTTGACCTTGTTTTCTCTAGGCATCCTAGGAATCCTTTCTTTTCGCGTTATCATACAGTGCACTCATGCTGAGGTGCCCGGAAACGCCTGAAAGCCAAGCTAATTATCTTACTGATATTTCGTCCCGGACTCATACAAAAGGTAACAAATTTCGTTCTTAAACGAGATACGCTAATTAACTTTTGAACTGGGCAAGATAGGCGCTGCATCGAAATGGGTCCTGTAGCGCCTTCCGATTATACTCTATGCCAATTTTATTGAGGCATTAACAAAATAGTAATGGCCCTAGCTGCTTCTGATACGAAAAATTTTGACTGATTTGACAATATAACCTCAAGAGAGTGGATCGGCTGCACAACTGCCACATCCTAAGGAAAAACCCCTCGGTAAAGTGAAACACTTGCAGACACTGGCCAAAGATTATCACGACCAGAAACTACATTCATGAGACGGTGCCATATGCAGCCCCAACACCTCTGATAAGCAAGCTGAATCGCGCGGCCACCATTCTGCAGACGCCACCTTTAACTCCGCGGTGGTGTTGAGGTTTCGTTGGTTCGTTCCTTCCTTCGATAGTCCCAATTATTTCCCTCCTTCATTCGTTCCTTCCTCCGTTACCTCCACTTCCTCGTTCATTCCTCCTCTTGTTCGTTCCTTCTTTCCTTCCTTCTTCTGCCTTCCTCCCTTCGTTCGTACATTCATTCCCTTCTTCGTTTATCCTCCCTTTGTTCGTTCCCTCATTCCTTCGTTCGTTCCTTCGTTTGTTGTTCGTTCGTTTCCTTCTTCACTTATTTCTTCTTTCTTTCCTTCCTTCATTCAGTCTTTTCTTCCTTAGTTCGTTTCTTTATTCAATCGTTTCCGCCTTCGTTCCATATTTCCTTCAATGGTTGGTTCGTTACTTTGTTTTTTCCTTTCTTCCTAGCTTGCTTACTTCGTTCCTTCGTTCCTCCGCCTTCCGTCGCTTTTACGACGCTGCCCCTTTCAAGTACTTGCTTGTGCCAGTGTGCACAGCCGGGTGACAAACTCTGTTGAAGAAGTCAATGCACAAGCGAACTATGGATGAACTTTTATCTAGTCAATGTGTTACATATATGTACATAGTTCCATTCTTTTACACCTCTGGTATCATCTCTCCAAGTTCTTCTACTCCCCGACTCCATCACCCCACTGCTGACCATTGTTCATGTTTCAGCAGCCTACACCAGACACTTGCAGTGCGGTCAGCAGTTATTTTTCTCCCTCCTTTACCTGTATTTTGTATAATGCAAAACACCCGTGTACTTAGATTTAGGTGCACGTCAAAGAACCCCAGATGGTCAAAATTATTCCGGAGTTCACCATTATACGGCGTGCCTCATAATCAGATCGTGGTTTTGGCACGTAAAAACCCCCATAACTAAAATTAATTATTTGGTATAAGTAAGCTACCAATTACTACCACTAATACGGCGACGGCTTTTGTCCAATCTCCCTCTCCTACGATACTTTTGTGGAGCAGTGAGGCAAGTCTCCAAGCCTCCACTCACATAACGTCTAATCTCCGTACGTAAACTTCGTTGCGTATAAGGATGAGGTATAGGCGCAGAGGATCAGCAGAGGTTTATGCCGTTCCAGGTCACGTCAGAATTGCATGACAAATAAAAGTGGGTAGGTTTCGAACTGAGCGGCACAAGACCACGCTGGCGCAATTTAGCTACACTCAAGAGATCAGATGCAAGGGTGAGCAGGTGCGAGACGACTGTTGAAATTTCATAACACAGGACCTGCTCTTTTATACTGAATCTATGAGTACTTTTCGCATGTACCGTATGATTGTAATCACTTCTGGTATACCGGGTGTTGCGTTCACCAGTTCATTTCTCCGCAAAGTTCGGGAATTAATATCTCGAAACTAGTGTCATCCTGAGAATTCGTTCGAAGTGCGCTCCAAGTGCGTTCCAAGTTCCAAGTGGTTCGTTACTTTGTTTTTTCCTTTCTTCCTAGCTTGCGAACTCCAGGGCTATAATTTGTAAATTGCAATATAGGCCATAAGTTAATTAGCTAAAAACTAAATAAGTGAGTTTTTGTTAATTAGTCGATTACGCATTTCATTATTTGTGCAAGTAATGTCCACCTCTTCTAGTATACTAGCTCATGAACTAGAATTGTGCTATCTGCCACAGGTAACCTTTACAAATGTTTGAAAGTGTTCGCTGAAACACCTTGTATATATGATGCACACTCATGTGCTCTCGTCAGTACAAGTCGAGAATAATTGCACTAGCATCCTTAACTAAATTTCTTTTCAGAACGGCTCTTCGGAGCTCCGACCAGTCACGCCAATTTTGGGCTGTCCAGAGAGCCCACGATGCGGCGCTAGAGCTCGGTCTCCCCGTCCCGACGTGGGTGCGGCCCGCGGCTTTGTCGCCTCCCTGAGAGGGGGCAACGGAGCTTCTCAGGACCTTCATTAAATTTCTTCGTCTGTCTGTCTGTTCAGAACGGCGACAAGAGCTCCTGGCACTATAAGAGTAGCTTTTATATATATTTCACTGAGTAAACAGTGTGTGTTTTCAATTATTGAAAATCACTTTACTGAGTAGGCTAATTCGTTTCGTCGGCCAATACTTGATTCAAGCGCACACAAGTCGCATTGATCGCGCCTTATTTCTGAGGCCTTTTGCACGAAGCATTCCACCCGGGGGTAACACTATCATAGCGGCTAAAATGCTTCGCGCAAGTGACAGTAAGCCACTCCACAGTAAGTTATCGAGTGACAAACGAATGATTGATACTTTATTAAAATGCTTCTGTTTGTGCTGTCAGCCGCGGCGGTGCGAGAAACTGTTTACTTTTGTCACTCTACAGTTTACTGCGTGACAGTTTACTATCACTTGCACAAAGCATCCTGACCGCAGGGTACAATGCTTTTTGTAAGCGGCCTCTGGTCGCATCAAACACCGTTGGAGATGCATTGGGCGCCGTGCGGCGCGACCAATCATTCGGCATGGGGCTTGACACAACCAGAACTGCAGATCACCATTCCGGGCATTCAGAAAGCTAAGCTG